>NW_010562506.1:0-2976 GCF_000687285.1 Phaethon lepturus
ATATAATTATAAATATATAATTATGATTTTTATATAATATAAATTGTTATAATATATAGGGCTGTCAAACCTTATTCCAGAAAAAACAGCGGGGAACACATTGAGTCTTGTCCTTACTTTAAGGTCAAACCTTCACTGTACTTTGTTTTTTAACTTTGGAAAGAAATTCCTCCAGTTTATTTCCCTTTCCGTAGGAAACTCAGCATATGAATAACGTACCCAAATTACTGTGGAAATGCAGCTAGGGACATACCAGAATAACTGCTTTGAATGTGATTTGATTGGAGATACACAGTGATTCTAGTTTAAAAAGAGAACTTTAGCACAGTTGGCAAAGAAAAAAAGATCACCTACTTTGATATCTGTCCTGTGTCAAAATTTTATTTCCATTCTTTTCTGCCCCTCCATGGCTTCTTCCCTTGCACCTTGGCATCACACCACTGCCAAATAATCCCCACTGCTTTCAAAAACTGTTTAAAAACAGGAATGCTCAACTCGCTATTGAATTGTGGACTCACAGTTTGAGGCCGAAGCTGCAGGCCTTAACAGAGATAAAATTCATATTGACCCTAGGCTCTTTGATGGCAAATGGCAAATGTCACCTGAGTTATTAACAGCCAAACAGAATAATGGGCCTCAAATAATATTTGAGGATGCCTTTACCAATGAATTGGAGGAGATTTCTTCCTAATCCTAGATGCCGATTAGTTTATATTCCGATCCACACGGTTTGCTAACCTTTATGATTTTTATACGAGCTGGAATGAGTGGAGAAGCTGTTATTCAGGCTGTAAATGGCTAATCTTTTTAGAAATTTAAGATTAGCAACGTCCATTAAGAATGTTGAATCTAAAGGTAATCCTCTGTTCACTCACCAGTGCTGACTGTTTCAAGATATTTGTTACTACGCTGAAAATATTTTTGTCTCTCTTGGAAATGGCATTTATATTTCCTATTCCTGTGCACCAATGACTGTTTTAAAGAGCAATATCTTGTTAGGCACTGGGAATAAAAAACTAATCTTTGCATCCCAGGGAGCTGGGACTTCTTCGTGTCAGAAACCCTCAGCCAGAAACACACATGTGCTTCACTTCACTTCACTTCCAGGAGTAATCCCTTGGTCTTCAGCTGCTCATGTCAAGTTAGGCACGTGGGTTAGTGTGTCCGGGGCTGGAGTCTCAAAATTAATCACTTCCAGCCTCCACGTTTCTCAGGGTAGCGGTGCTGATAAAGGCAAGGTGGTAACGGCGATGCTCTCTTCGACATGAAGCAGAGGGAAGAAGAAACATTTTGACATTAGGTTCAGTGAAAACTACTGTGTTATCTTGTCCTTGTGATTCACATTCACTCCAAATCAAACAGGCTCATCATTATCTTTCCTTTTAACACAGCACTTCCCTCCCTGGCCGGTGTCAGGGGCTGCTGTCCTGCGAACTGCATGAGCTGCGACCCCGAGCTGTTCAGTCGTTCACCCAAACCTTCATTTTGTTTTCCAGCTGGTGTCAAGCTGGGTATGTTTCCATAAAATGAGGGTGTTAAAAAAAACCAACCAAACCTCATACATTAAACGATGACAAATCCTAAACCTACAGCATGCTTTCTGCAAGCTTGCCGTAATATTTGTGTAGACACTGGTAAAAATGGTTTTCAGACCAGTGCCTTTCAGTGCAGAACATTCCAATGGTGATGTCACGCCATGCCCACACGAGAGGACAGTGGGAGGGTCGGCTGTGAAATGTGTGATCGGTTCGAGCGCAGACAGTGAATGCCGCAGACCTGTATCGTGTCCCTGAGCTCTAAGTGGTCTTCTGAGCATGGACGGTGGGACAGTGCTTGCAAGGGAGCATCTTCATGTGTGTCCCAGGCGCGTGTGTGCCTCCACGCCGCCCGCGCCGTCCCAGCAGCGTCCCACGCGCTGGTGCTGCCTGCACGAGGCAGCAGGAGCTGCAGCTTTGCTGCTTATACGGAGGGAAAAGAGAGACATATCTCTCCTTAGAGCAGCTTTATGAACCAGTCTGTCCACCCCTGTAATACTCTAATTACTCTTCAGTAACTAGATCACCTGCTGCTCTTTGCAAACAGTCTCTGTGCCCCTGAAACACCAGGTATGGTGCAGTTGTAGGATGGCAAAACATCTGCCTGGCAGTTTAATGTAATGCACAGAAATTGCTTAGAGGCACATTCTGTTTTGTCTTTTACCGATTTGAATGACCTTTATTTTTGTTTAAGGAATGAGTCACTTCTGCTAACGGCACCTCAGGATTTTTAGCAGAAGCCCACAGTGCTCGTGTTGGGGTGCCTTGGAAGGATCTGTCCCATTTGTGTTTCCCAGGGTGTGTGAGGGGTTAATCCCAGAGGACAGACCCCACATGCTGCCTGCATCCTTCGTCTGCAGAACCCTTCGGTGGAGGGGAATTCCTCTCGTGGAGCCGCTCCGTGAGCAGTGAGCAGGTCAGCAGGGATCCCTTCAGTAAGTTATGTGCTTGCTGTTGTCCTGGTTTCAGGACTAGAGTTAATTTTCTTCACAGAAGCCAGTGTGAGGCTGTGTTTTGGTTTTGGGATGAGAAAATATTGATAACGTGCTGATGTTTTGAGTTGTTGCTGAGCAGTCAAGGACAGTCCAGCTTCTTGTGCTGGGCTGCCAGCGAGCAGGTGGGGGTGCACGGGGAGCTGGGGGGGACACAGCCAGGACAGCTGACCCAGGCTGGCCACAGGGGTATTCCATACCATATGACGTCACGCCCAGTATATAAAGCTGGGGGAAGAAGAAGGAAGGGGTGGGGGGACGTTCGGAGTGATGGCATCTGTCTTCCCAAGTCACCGTTACGTGTGATGCAGCCCTGCTTCCCTGGAGATGGCTGAACCCCTGCCTGCCCGTGGGGAGTGGGGAATGAATTCCTTGTTTTGCTTTGCTTGTGTGCGCGGCTTTTGCTTTACCTGTTAAACTGTCTTTATCTCAACCCCTGAGACTTCTCA
>NW_010562506.1:3007-4023 GCF_000687285.1 Phaethon lepturus
CTCTCCCCCGTCCCACCGTGGGGGAGTGGGTGAGTGGCTGTGTGGGGCTGAGTTGCCGGCTGGGGCTAAACCACGACAGCAGTCAGTTAGATGTATTGTATAACTCCATCCCATATACAAAATATTTTCCCCATCATTCTTCTCTGAACCCATCATGCACACAACCCTACCACGTGAGGTAGAAACAAACTTGTTCTTACTCTGAACAGCAGGACGTGAAATGCTTTTGTGATCTCCTTTCCATGACGGACAAATTCCCTGCACAGAGTTTCAGTGGCCTGTGATTCCTTCAAAGTAGTCTACTGGGGGGAAAAAAGAACGACAGACCTGCTGGAGATACTGAATTATAAAATATTTTAAAACCAAAGAATTAATTAAAATGAGTGTTTTTAAAAAATTAGAGATGTCTGGATGCTACCAAGATGTTTTCTATTGGATTCCAGGGAATCCAGAGGGAATAATTTGGTAGAAAATAATATTCAGAGACATAATCTGAACCAAAGTGTGGCCTGATTCAAATTACCTGAGTAACCCAGCCTACTGCAGCGCTACGACTGCTTTCAATAAAAGTTTTGACTGCTGGGAAATTCTCTTAGGTGCAAATATTTTTTTTGAATACGAATAATAGCAGAAGGGTTTCAAAGTTATGCAGGTATTGAAGTTTCTAATTAAATAATTCATCTCTAAGTCAAAGATGAAAAATCCAATAACTGTAATGGTATATAAAGCTGCTGAAAGGTGTTTTAAATATATGCATCTATAAAGCTTCATAGCTGAATTTCTAGCCCAGCCTTCTTCTGTGGTCTAATAAATTCTCCTCCTTCTCATGTGTGTTATCCCGTCTTGTCTCTGTCACAGAGCACTGGGCTGAGCGGCAGGGGCTGGGATCCTCCCTATAGACACATGGGCAATGAAAGCACTAATATCTACCTTTATTCGGGGTTTTTTTAGGGCTCCAAAGTCACAGAAACGTGGAGCTGGAGGTCTGTATCGGGTCTGTGCGGCCAGGTTCTGGT
>NW_010562507.1:0-68327 GCF_000687285.1 Phaethon lepturus
GTGTTTCTGTGATTCTGTGATTCTGTAAACCTTTTTGTGACTTCTCAGCACTCTAGGGCATGCTTGCCACAAGAAAAGCTGCCCTCCCTGGGATGCCGTGCCAAAATCCTGCTCCAGGGCCTGCCTGCCTCCCTGTACTTCCAGGCAGCCTGTGTCCACAGGGGCGAGCACACGCACTCTCTGGTGCTGGCAAGGAACTGGGATGCTAATGGTGATACATTTTTACGAAAAGGGATAAGGGAAAAGGAAAAGTCAAATCCACGCACTGGGAAGGCCATGCCCTGTGCTCCCAGTAAGGGCCGGAGCTGAGCCAGAGCCCTCCACCTCTGCCTCCAAGCAGTGATAGCCCCAACAGGCAGGAGACCTCCTCACCCACATTGCCTGCAGCCATCTGAAGGGCCACACTTACCTCACAGGGACCCCGGGCCCTTGACAACAGCCAGCCTGGCCCTCACCTGCCATCGGGAGAAGGAACCTGCCCCACCTCAGCACCATGCTGCTCCCGGGTACTGTGCATGTGCCATCCATGAATGCAGCAATGGCACAGGAGAGAAAAGGGACAACGCAGACCCCAAAAGACATCTCTAGCACATACACCCCCACATGCTCATACACAGTGCTGCTGCCCACACTGCTGCCCCCACTGAGCAGCGACCACCTCACACACATGTATCAGAGCATGCTACTTACACCTGGGATGACACACAGCAAGATCTGCACTGCAGCAGCTTGGCCTGTCCCAGAGACATGAGCAGACAGCAGCAGAAACAAGCAGATTCAGTGCCATTGTGTGAGCCCTGCAGAGCAGCATCAACCAGAGACAGACTGTGCTGATGGCCTGTGAGCCCCAGGAAAGGGCAGCAAACACAGCCATTAGCCAGAACTCTGGTGAACTGCACCAAATGGCACCTGCGTGAGCCTCCGGGATGCAGTGTGCATGTGCATGCCTGCCGGCTGCAGTACTGAAGACTAATCGAGGGAGGGCACCCGTGAACAGAGCAGGAAGCAGTGCACATGTCTGTCGGTTGGCTGTAGTACTAGAGTCTACCGCTGTGCATGGCAGATGTATTGCGCACGCGTAAACCTGCTGGCTGCAATATTGCCTTGGACTCAGGGAAGGGCAGTAGAGAGCATCCCCTTTCAAACTGCACTTGCGCGAGGTGGTTGTCTGCACTACTAGGTTGAAATCAACAGGGGGCAGCAGAGAACACGGCGGCCTGCAATGCGCATGCGTCAAGCAACTGGCCGCAGTACTACAGGACGCTCAATCGAGGGCAGCAGTAAGCGCGGTAGGCTGCTGCGCCCATATCCGTGTCCCAGGCACATGCAGTACTGGACGGTAGTCGAGAGGTGGCAGCAGTGCAGCACGGTCGGCCTTACTGAGCCTGCACGAGACCTCTGGATGTAACACGGCATGAGCTTTCCATTGGCGTGCCCGGAACCACTCACCGATTGGCCACGAGGGACGGGGTTGGGAGGGGGCTTTCGGGCCAGGCTGAGAGGAGGTAGGCTGAGAGGAGGTGTGAAGTGTACGCACTCCCCTGCCTGGCCGTTGGTGTGACGAAGGCCTTTGGGAGTCCCCAGTGTCCCGGGGTGACACCGGCTATCCTGTCTGTAACCTGCAGGTGCCGGCCAGTGGGAGTCTTGGGGCAAGGCTTGGGGGTTGTTGAGTGGCCTCTGGGAGCTTTGAGGAGCATGAGTCAGGCTTTGGAATGTTTTAGGGTTGATGGGAGCTTTGGGGCAGGGTTTGGATGAGTTTGGAGGTTGGTGGAAGTTTCGAGTTACAGCTCAAAGCTCCAGGGACCTTTGTGCAGGTGTGCGTTTGCATTCTCCTGACTGCTCTTGCCTTGTGATAGCTTGTAAAGGTCTGTGGTTCTTTGTGGTAGTGTGCAGTCATTCCCTAATGTTCTAGGGTTAATGCAGTTTATAAACACATACATACTATTGCTGTAGAGTGTTAAAACTGGATTAAAAATTTGTGCAACTGCAATAAACCTGTTCCAGTCAGACAAAAATCAGTTGTACTCACCAGTGCCTGTCAAGCAAGGCTAGCAACTTCTCCTAAGCAATATTCTTCCACATATCTCAACTTCCCAGTCTCAACTTGGACTCTCTGTCAGCCAGCGCTTCTGGAGGTGTAGCAAAACCATCACCCTATAGAAACATAAAGGAAGCAAAAATCAATGTTCGCAGAAAACCATGAAAAAATAAAGTTAGTATATAAGTGGATAGGCCAATTAAAAATGAGAATATACAAGCCACAAATACACTTCCCACTCGCTCCCTTCTAGAGGTAGAATAGGATGGTATTTGGGCTTCCCGTAAGAGAGAAAAAGGGCCAGTTAGGTTAGACTAAGAAGCTTTTGGAGTTTGATTTCTCTGGAACTTTCCATATTTTGGACATAACTGTGCTCTGCGCATCATTCCATTAATGCACAAGTAAGATGATCCACTTCTTGTAACGCCTGTTACAGTAATCCCTATGTTTTAATACTAGTGCCCACTGTGCCACTTGGGTGGATGGTACTCTGCTGCCTACTCATTTCCCTATATTGGATACTTCAGGAGGGTCTAAGCAGATTGGATTGCAACCAGGCTATCAGAGGTCAAGACCACTGTAGGCCAGACTGCTGCTAAACAGTCTCTCTCAGAGTGAAGAGAGTGAAGTTTTGATCCAACCCCAAAGCAATGCAATTCCAATGCTATTGGTACTCGCTTTCATGTAGTCCTATCAGTGAATGTGAAAATCCTTATTGTAAAAGGCTTTCTTTGTCTCAAGAACTTTAAGGCGGCAGTTTTTACAACTGCTTATTTAAAATCAGTGAAAGCAGCAGCATAGTCCTTGTTCCAGCTCCATTCCAATCCTTTCCAGTAATTTTCATTGCAGTTTGCAATGAATACCAGCAAGGTTACCTTCCACTGCTGTGAAAAATTTCATCCTCCTAAACCTGCTTTAAATTGGAGTTGAGAAGAAGCAGCTTTTATTCCACATAAAGCTTTAATCTTTCGTCTATCTATCTGTTTTCCCATTTCCCCAGTTACAGTTCCTGGGGTAGTACTAATTGAGCCTTACTGCAATTGATCTCTCAACTTTATAATTTAGATAGTTCTCCCACTTCCTCTTCCATAGCCTCGGTCACTTGACAACCATCCACCTAGGATAATAACTTGGTGCCTTGTAGCTTTTAAAAGACAATGCTTCATCACACACAAATATATGTGTATGTATCATACTTCGTGTTACATATACAGACTTTGCAGTACCTTTTGGTGAGCTATTCTCCTAATCACCAGGAGAAACTTGGCTTCTCTTATTTTGAGATAGAGGCAGCTTTCAACAGGATCTATTTGGTTTTATTTCTTTAGTCTGTTTATATTTGTCTGGCATCTTCAACTTCAGCCATGACAATCTAAAAACTAAGCATGGTATCTTTCTATTTTAACGTATGCATGTAAGAGTACAAACAGAACCATCCAAGGCAAAGCTAAGAAAGATACAGTTAACAATAGCGACAGGGTGAAAGCACGAGACAGAAATAATGAACAACTGTTATCAATAGCTATTTTAGTTAACCAGGCTGGAACACTTCCTTCTGTAGGAGCTTCTGGTGATATCAGGGGTTTGCTAAACCCATTCGCAGATCTTCTGGCTGTTATCTTTTAACATTTGCTGTCATTGGCTTCATCTCTGTAACAAAAAAAAAAAATTCACATTTAATTTTAGCTGAGGTACTGTTAAATTTATGCGTGTTCTATATGTTGAAACACAGACTGGGAAAACAAAGGACAGCCTATAACTAAAGATAGACTATGCACAGAACAGGAGGCAAAAGGACAGGCAGTCAATAAACAACATTGTTTAATGATGACTCACAGACCTGCGTCCCTGAAGAGTACAAAAGGCACTTCCAAGACGAGCACATGGTCACCCAGCAAAAAGAACCCAAAATCTGGATTGACTCCAAATCTGGCATCCTTTGTCCTCTCTTTCACTGCAAATCATCCTGGCTGGAGTAGCCAGACATACACGTCTTGGTCCTTGTTAAAACGTGGATATGGAAAACAAGTATGAAAGACTGACTGAATGAAATCTATAGGAGAATGACTGTGAGCAACAGAAATCAGTTTTGTTTAAAATAAAATCACCTTCCCCTTCCATACAGTCTACATATAGCTTTGGTATATTCATTTTACATCAGTAGCCACTCCCAGTTAATTATTTTAAAATTTCAATAAAACCTAATAGTGTGCTTAGAGAAGAACGTCAGAGAGAGAGAGCTGTTTAGGAAAGTGAAGACGCAGCAAGCTTGAAATAGCTTGCCTTTTTGAGGCAATACTTCCCCCCCCCCCCCTCTTTTGCCCAAAGGAAGAGACTTGGCACATTTATAATATCTGCTATTACACCAATAACTTCTTATTTCACAGTTCACAAAGATGAAATAACTGTTAAAACCAGTTGGTTTCTCAAAACTAGCCCCAAGTGTGAAATGACAGGAAATGTCCTAAACAGTTTTGTACAGTGACACATGCACAACTGTGCTAATATGAGCAACCTGAACAGAGGGAGGGCAAAAAAAATTAATATTTCTGTTTACCTGAAGATGTGAGGCTTAGAAACCAGATTTCAGATGCAAAACATAAATTGCAGGTTAAAGCGCCCTGCAGATTTCATGGCTTCTCAGAATGCTACTGAGTATTTTAAATTGAATGGAAGGAAAAAAGCCAGAATTGTTTGCAATAGTCAGTGTTGTTATTGTTAATACCAACAGCAGTAGTGTAAAACTTGGGGGAAATTTGGTACCAGTGACCTGTTCTTTCCCTGTGTAGCCACTTAGTCATGCTAATGATTATTCTGCTAAACGCAAAGGATAAATTACTGCAGTATCATTTATTACAAGGTTCTTTGCTCAAAAAATTTCCAAAGGGAAACATTATTCCTATATTTTTATCGTAAAAGACATTATTAAATAGGACAAAAGGGCTGACAGTAATGTACTAGGATGGGACTTAGGATATCAGATTACTTACAGTGTCAAGTCATGGCACCTATCTTGCTGGTTTCCGCAGCTATAAAATAGGGATACTATTCACTACAGTTACTAGCTTTAAAAAAAAAAAAAAGAGAGAGAGAGAGAGAGAGAAGAGTTCAAGAGAGTTCAAGGTAAACTGATAGTGTTATGGATGTTCTTTCTATAAGATTATTATGCTTTCAGGGACACAAAATGGATAGTATCAAAGCCATAATATCTGCAAATAAGAACATGTTATTTACACATGTCCGTTCCCCTCTTTCACAGTTAAAAGTGGCTTCAGACGTTCAAAAGTAAATCTTGCCCAAAATAGTAAGTTTCTGCTGTTGAACCTGTCTCATGATTACAAATGACAGCAGCCATCATTCTTTTACAATGGAAAGCATTTGCCTTCTTGTACAGCTAGAGAAATTTCATTTGCCTCATCCATAAAAAGAAACAAACAAGGCAGCTTCTTTAACATTTTAATGCTTCTTTAAATCTGCAGTGAGACTCACTTCACTCTCTAAAATGCAAATATAGACTGATCTATTGCCTTGGAAATAATCCTCAGAAAGTCCCTTGGTTTGATTGTTGTGTTTCTTGCTCGCCAATCTCTCCCCAAATCTTGTTCACTCTCTTTACTCCAGTCAGACATAGATTCAGTCTAGTTTGGGAACTAAATGGATAATACTCTATTTTAGCTATAGTCATGTATTCCAAACTGACCAGATGCTTTATTGCTGGAGGAATGCAAAACAAGCACAGGATGGCCTCAAAGCAAAGTAAGATACCACACTGGTGGCCAAAAATGTCTCCAGTCTGATTTGAAACTGAGAAAAGTCATGTGGTTATGAGCAAAGATGAGCTACAGAGACAGCAATTGTGTACAGTGCTAGATTCTGCAGAACAGGTTTGGTTAGTTTAGGTTAATGCTATGCTAGTGACTGGGGAGAAAACCTTCTCAAAACCATAACACAGTGTTTGTAGCCCAGTATACTATGGGCATGACCTGTTCCTTGGCGTTCATAGATTCCAAAGAATTCTGTTTCAGAGACAGCATCAGACACAATTATCTACTATGGAATATACTGTGAACTCCTAACTATCTAGTTACAGTCCTTCTAAATCCCTAAGTGCCTGTCTGACTGCCTCTGCTACAAGAAAATAGAATAAAGGGGCAGACGTGCCCACAGGGAGAAAAGGGACTGCTGGTGTGACAGGAGGTGTGGATGGTAACCACTGCTTCTGGGAGACACATCCCCTACTCTGCAGTAGTTGCCACCCCTAACAGCAGGGTGTCTCCTGCTTGGCAGCAGTAACAACTGTTGGGACTTTCCAGCACTCCGACACAAAAAAAAAGGCATCTTGTTGACTCCCCAGGAGCCTCTGTCCTTGGCAGTTTCCTACTTTGCCAACTGTTAGAGTCTGACCCACTATCAAAGGTGCTGGCAAATTGTGGAATATTACCTGAAATATCCTAGTTATGCACAGCCACAGTGTATAGCGCTACATGATTTCCTGCTAAAAGGAGAAAATGTCTAGCTATGAGTCAAAGGATTTGTGGACAGAGGTGCAAGCACTTAGTTCCAGGTGAAGTACTGCTTTAAATGCTTAGGATAAATCCAGCATTGCCAAAATACCAATGCTATTCTAGTGGTACAGTTTCTGTAGCTGTAATGGTCCAAGGTTACACAACAAACAAAATCTGCAGTGTGAAAAAGTCGCTTATTAAGCCAGCAGGTGCAACTGGAAAACATGGAAAAGGTATGGCCACATGAGATTTCTTACACTAGGTCTTGCTAATTCTATTTTAGAGAGCATGTTTGATTTCAGTACAGGAATTGAAATACATTATCTATATATATACTGATCATGTACTTTTTTTACTCACCGTCTCCTCACTCTTCTTGCTTGATTTGGTCTTCGATGCTCTTAAAGCTTCCATTTCCTTTGTCCCAGATCTTTTCTCTCTCTCTCATACTCCTATCCCTGCCAACCATACCCAGGCTAGGGATTCCCTCAGTACCTCTTCCTGATGGTATTTCCTCAAACTTCATTCTCCTCTTCCTCAATTCTACTCTTCTTGCACTTTAGTGAATACCAAACCATCATCCTGGTTCACTTTTCTTCATCTTTGACTCACTCCTAGATTCCTTCATTTCTGTGATCTTTTTTCCTCTTGTAGGGGAATATTTCTTCCATGAAAATAATAGCAGATGTGTGGTTTTCCTCTTCCCCTTAGCTTTACTCCTGCCTATCTTTCCATCTTTAATTTCTCTATTTCTCTTTTGTCTCAAATGTATGAATTTTTCATCTTCCTCTCCACTTCCTGCTGTGCTCCATCCAAATTACTGTTGTTCTTAATTCTGCTCCTTAGTCTTTCACACTTGTTTGGCTTCTCCCTAATAACAATGTTCTCTTCCATCTCAAACAATTGATTCCACTGGCCTTTCCATCTATTGCAGCATTTTCCTTGCAGTTATCAGCTCACTGAGCATGCTATTTACAAGTCCCTTGCAAATTAATTTCATACACTCCAATCCTATCCTTTCTTATTACGGATTCCACCCATCAGGTTGTTGTGCAGCCTCACTTCACAAGATTTCAAATATGCCCATTTTTATCCATCCACACAGCTAAATATCTTGTCCAGGGTCCTGTTATTTTATATCTCATTATGACACTATTCCTTTGTACAGGATGAACAAATACTGTCTTGTGGGCTGAACTAAGCAAATTCTTAACTAACAAACAAACAAAAATTGCATGAATAAAAAGTAGATCAGGAAATACTAAAAATCATTGTCACCGTTTTATTGATAGTGTATTCTCCCTGCTGATTCGTGTTCAATTCTTTTTCCTTTATACTAAAAAGTATACAGAAAAAATTGAATGAGTTTCAGGAATGCATGACATATTCAGACTAAGGTATCAGCATGAAAAGAGAAATTATGTCATTTGGAGGATTATAGTATCGTATCCTAAAGTATGATATTAGAGAGGAATACAAAGCGCTGAACAATAAAGTGAAGCAAAGCCATGGGTACCTTTTAACCCCAACCGTGTAAGAACTAGTGGATCTTAAATAAAGAAAGGACATGTTTAGAACATTATGTACACAACTCATAATTAGTGTGTGAAACTCATTGCTCTAAGGAACAAAAAAACCCAATGAACTTTAATGGATTCTAAAAAGGAAGCGGCTTTTCTCTGCACAAGAAAAAGATGTGGTTATTTTCAGGTCATTTGTGTAAATTCCTTCTTTCAGGGACCAAATACCCGAGTGACTGAAGGTAGGACAAATTTTCCCTTCACAAGATAATCAAGAAAGACTGCTGTGGGCCTTCCTGGTGATTCTTGTGAACTGGCTTATAGTGGCAGAAACAGGAATCTCAACTGATGCAGTACTGGACAGATACAGTGCTAACATTCCTCTGTTTCTATGTGAAACATTCTATTACTTCTTTGAAATGAGCAGTTCTTAAGATGAACACGACATGCAAGAAGTCTGCAGGCTTGTGTGTCATATTAGTCAGGAACTTGGTAACCCTTCACTGTAGGACACAATGTGAAGTTTATTCAGCGTGGGTAAGTTAGTCACAGCAATAAACCAATAGCAAGGAAATGAGACTGAATCAACACTGGACGCAGAATACTTCGTTTCCCTGCTAAGGCCCTCTCTACATCATACAGTTCAGCGTCAAGTACCAAGAGTATGCAACAGGGGGAAGAAGTGTCACTGTCACAGCTTTGACATCAAAATAAATTCCCTAAGGACAGCTCAACTACACACATATGTATTATCCTTGACAAATGTTCATTCAGTCCATTCTTAATCTCCACAGAAAAAATTATTAACATTTTTACAACCTACCTAGAGGGTCTAGCGAAGTACTTTTCTTCACTGCTTACATTTTTATTTTATGCTTCACTTCAGTGTCTTTAGTCAAAGACTAAAGTTTTTATGACCGTGACTCCTGAACTGGCCTCCTCTTTCTATAACCACTTTTCACCTTTTTCAAAAATCATCCTCATATCTCCACAGTTGCCTGTCTTTTAGACTGATCCAATTTGAGCCTTCTAATTTTTTTAACCTCTCCATTATTTGCATTCTTGACATTATCCAGCTGAGGGTAGCCCAGGGCTGACATAGTACTTCAGCTGAAGTCTTACTAACAACAGAAAACCAAGGGAGCTTTTAATGGTGGTTCCATCAGTATGCTCTTCCAGTTTGACAGTGATCCATTGAAACAATGCAGCATTTGTTTTTTTACAACAAGTTATGCAGTTAACTAATAGAAGTCTTGTGTAATCAGTGTTTCCAAAGTGTGCTTATGAAAATACCATGTGGGATCTTGTTGCAAATCAAAGTCAGTCTGTATGATAACTGCCGCTTCTTACTTCCCCTCTGGTGTATGGACCTGTCAAGAAAAAAAATTATATGGGCTTGACTGACTTCTTGGCAACTCCATGCTAGCTGTTAATAATCTTCTAGATGCTAACAAGTTTATCTGTTTCACTATTTTCCAGGAATTGACATCAACCTAGCTGATGTCACCTATAATTTCACAGCTTTTTTTCTCATGCCTCTTGCCCCATTTTATAGATAGATATTGTGCTTGCCCATTGTGAAATTATGAAATTTCTGCCCTTCAGGTTCTTCAAGGTAAGCGCTAACATTCCTGAGATTGCTTCAGTCTCTTCTCTTCATTGTAGATAAGTGAGATGAAGTAATAATAAAATGAGAAAAAAATACCTTATTCAAATCTGTGTAAGAAAAGGGAAGTTCCTGTATAAGGGGGGAGAGACAGAAAGAGATCTGTGCTAGAGGGCTGATATGAAAAATGAAGAATTAGCCTGAAAAAAAGAAATATTGTGAGGCCATGCTAACAAATTAATTTTCTTTAAGAAAATCATATCTATAAGATGTTCTATATGTGCAGATCAAAGTATTTTAACATTTATAGTCAGAAACTAGATGAGTACCTACCACAGAAGTACAAATTGTAGTCGTAATTTGTACCTGCTGCAAAACAAGCATTTTATTTTATGAGGATGAAGTTTCTCTTTGTGCAGGGAGAGTTACCACTTGAGATCCACTCCTCAAACCTATTCAGCATTCAGTGGTTTGTCAAGTTAATACTAGCTTACGTTACATTTACAGCATTAATACCATTAGTATAATTCACAGAGACTCTAAGGAGGGGCTGACACAAAGGCATTACTGTGGTGATCCCCAAAAAAGGACTGATGAGGTAAATGAAAAGTTTGGGGTTTTTTTCCTAGACTTATGAGTACATTCAGAGGGAGGGAACTCTATGAATTTTATTATGAATATATACTTCTATTGCATGAATACTCATCTGTGGATCACACTGGGAAAAGATATTAATTCATACTGACTCAAAAAATATCCCTTCCCAAGTGACGCATCATTGTATGTGAAATTTTGTATTCCAGGTATGCAATTAAATAGTCTACTTTTCTAAGCATCTCAGTCAACCCTCTGGATAAATAGCCTGAATTGCCTAAGTGCAATGTGTTAAAACCCATGAGCTAATATATGGTCACTAGGAAGTTTACATGCCCACTGGTATGACTTACCTGCCTCACCCACCTAATGTGAATTATAATTGGTTTGAACATAAGGAGAGGCCTCAAGTTTTCTCTATAAATGCTGCCACACAACCAGAGCTTGAAGTCTTATCATATATGCCTACAGTTGCTCACAGAAATACAAAGTCCAAGACACAGAGGAACAAAGAAGCATGGCTGGTAAGGAAAAAAAAAAAAAAAAAAAAAAAGAAAAAGAAAAAAAAGAAAAAAGTATCTTTGTACATAAGGAACGGGCAACTGAATAATGTACCATATGTTAGCTTTCTCTGTGGGGTTATGTTTTGTAAAGGGCTCTGAACTTTTGGAGTACTCTACATTTTGAGATTATGAATATGTTGTTTCAGCATTTTTCTTTCCTGAATCTTCCAAAAGACACAAACAAGGAAAAGAAAATAATCCATCAATTACCATACTGGAGCTAAATATTATAAAACCGCAAATAGTGCAGAAGAAGTTATGGCAAACTGCAAACTATCTTTTAGCATGAAATTTAATGAATCAGAGAGTAGTTCAGGTATGAATGAATCTTGCATTAATGGGAATATTTGTGCCAAGAATAGACTATGGGTTAGGTTCCTTCCTGTAGAATCGGAGTCAGCAAACTGCGATGCCATTTTAACTATTTGTTCAAATTAGTGTGAAAGGCAAAGGCACTTTAAAATACAGACAACACAAGCAGATGTACAGCAGTGAGGTCTTAGGAGGAAAGATATTAAATCAATACACTTTAGCAAGGTTGGCCATGTTCTCGCTTGGGCCTGACTTTGCTAGGACCTCTGTAAAAATGTATAATGATGAGGCTTGAGTGCAGATGACGCCACTTTACCCCTTCTAGGCATAAAGCTCGTGCTGCACTGGCTTTCTGTGACATAGGCTTGAAAAGCTCAGGAAATTATCAAGAAAAACAATCCACAGAGCAGAGGCTTGAGTGCAGAAAGGACAGGCATTGTTTTCCCCTCATGGAGGTTAAAAGAGGCATGGTTACCCCATTCTCACAGTTTTAGGAGAACCGATTGCATGAACTCTTAGGACGCAAGTGTTCATCCATATACTATTATTTGAAATAATTCATGTCATTAACCTATCTACTTGTGCCAGCATCCCTCAACAGCATCTGCTGTTTGCCTGGCCTGATGGTGCTTAGTTAATGACTGTCTCAATGCACCTGCTAAGTGTAATACCACCTAAAGGTTTACCTGTTTAAGAGCAGAACATAGGCTGGGAAGGAATCAGGTGCATACGATAGGCAGGAAGGCATTGATTCCCTCATAAATCTCCTCCACTGAGCAGAGCTTAAATAAATGGAAAAACACAATTTGATAGTCAAGCTGAAAGATTGGACTGAGTAGAAAAATCTTTAACAAAAGAACTATACGGTAAAGTGGACAGTAAAAACCTTCATCTACAGCAATGGGGAAAAAACCACAAACCAATTGGTTCTGCATTGTAACACTTCCTCTTAAGCAATGATTTGCCAATAACTTAGCCAAGACGTTTTAACAAGATGATCCATAAAAACTTCCTCTTTAAGTGTCATACCTCAATCTATCCTTCTTAATCACAGTTTTCTCATCGCACAAAATGCAAGAAGCAATAGGAGCATTTAACGAACAAACTGGTATTTGCTGATCATGGTCAGCACTTCCTTGTGAAATACCCAGTACCCAAGAAATGTCCAAGCCCAAGTTCAGTTGGAGATGTCAAAAGTGCCCTGGGATACTCCTTACAGTGCAATGCACAATTATAATGTAAAAAACTGTGAGGGTCTGTGTGCATGTGTGTGTGCTCATAACTGTTTTCACTCTCTCTCTCTCCCCACACCTCCTCCCACACCCCAACACACGCATCCTGCAAATACACTTTTATCCCAGAAAGTTTTTATGCATCCATGGGCCAATCTCTAATGGATCTACTTTAACAGAATCCAGAATGTGGTGCATAAGGAAAAGGGAAAAGCACCTAAAAAGATCCTATAAATCTGACAGCATGAATTTTTTTTACGGGTTTTGATAGTCTGCAATGCATGACTGCTACTAAGGATTCAGCAATTTGTTTCATGGTCTCACACTCAAAATAATTATCTCAGCTTCTGTCTGTCACTTTTATGCTTCAGTGTCATTACAACTAAGGCGTGAGTCACACCTGCAAGCATCTTGTTTGTGTATTAGAACTAAGGGTGCTTGCCTGTAGAATGGGACAACATGTTTGATTCCTAGATGAAATGAGCAGAACGACGTAGTGATGGGAGCCTGCAAAGAAGTGTTCTTTGCTGATGAGTGTGCAGCAGTAGCTGGAAGTTAAAACTTGCAAATAATGTCTTTAGTCCATTCCAATGAGAGAGATGTGTGCCTAAGTGGGAGAGGTAAGGAAATACATTTTAATATAATAGGCTATAAATAACAGGTTGCGTGTGACCATGTGGGAGCTGTCGGGGGAGCCTAGCATAAGTTCGTCCCAGTCTGTGTGCTGTCAGTTTGGCTTATTCCTGTGTACTGGTCCCATGGTAATTTTTGAAGTTCACATATTAGTATATGTCACTACTATGTCACTGTCAGTCTCCCTTCTGGAACGAGCCATGTCATCTGGAATGAGCCAAAATCCCAAGAGAAGATCTGAGCCCAGCTAATCGGGTAGCCTACTTTACACAGACGATATGGCAGCTGACTGTGCCAAGTTCAGCTACCTTCAAAGTCTGGCTACTGGAGAACTTCAGGAACAATCAGGAATTTCAGGAAGTATTCAGGCTGCAGCAGGCTGCAGGCTTCCATTCAGAATGCCCCTGCTACTTGGGGCATTGTGAATGGAAGAGGAAGACAGAAAATAAGAAGTACGTCTTGGACAACATATAGGGGCCAGAAGAGATCTCAGCCAAATGCCTTTCCATATGGACTTGTCCAATCTACATCACGGGGTTCTACTGTTCCAGGGACCCAGGTCTTTCCCCTTAGTGTGGTTCACAAATACCAGTATAGCTGTAGAAAATCACTTGACTTCCTGTATCCAGGAAAACAGGAGTGGGTTTTGCTGATGAAATTGCTTAATTATCCAACAAGGGAATGCAAGGGGAGACAGAATAGCCCAAACTTCTCAGGGTACTGAGGCGGTTCCCAATGAGTCATGGCCATATGGTTGTAGCATGGTGCTTTAGCGGTATATGTAAGGAAGAGCTGTGCTCAGAAAGAGTAATGGAGCAGATAGACTATTCTAGGGACTGGTTTCCCATCCTGAAACAAATGCACAACTGATAATAGGTGATATTTAATAGAATTCAAATGTCCGCAGTGCAACTGTGGATTCTTACAGGATTGGTGGGGAAGAGAATGACGATGCAAAGAAGGAGAGAAAGTAATACTGAGGGGAATTAGTCTATTACAAAAGATGTCCTTCACTGTTCAGTGTTGAACTCTTCCTCCTATATGTTCTTTTCTTTAACAGTTACTGGAATGAGGGAAGAAATCTGGGTATCACTGGAAAAGGATGTCATTAGTTATATGACTGAACAGCTTTGCAAAAGGTGATTCCGATACAGTTTATTCTGAGTACATGAAACAAAATACTAAAATGGCTTAGAGCTTTCATTTTCTGAGGTACAGTAGAATCTTCTCTTGCTATCCACCAGAGTTTCAAGCACCTACCCGTGCAATCCTTACATTTACAGTCACCACACAAGCTCTGCAAATACTACCTGGCTTATAGGGAGCTGCCTGGGTCAATTGCATTCTGCCTGACTAGTGTTCTTACTAGTGTTAATATTTCTCATTAAGTCAACCCTCATTCTCAACCTTCACCCATAATCTTTAATCCAAAGGTCTGGTATGTATCATTCATCTGTTTTACAAACAAAGCACATGAGAGGCCTGCAAGGCAACTCAGCCAGAGCTGGGAATAAACACCAGAATCTGATGCAACAGATGCAACTCATTCTCCTTACCATACTGTCTTCCAGAATAAATGAACTATATCTGTTTTTTCGAACATGCTGTTTATAAGTATACTATCATACCATCAAATACCAAAAACAATTATGCCACTGACCTATAGGACAATGATATCCAGCACACTATTGCTGTCACACAAAAAAGGGTGAAACATGACCAAATAAGCATCGGCAGCTATTTGGTGAATAATCACTGACTTTTTTTGTTTTCTTTCAACGGTAACTAATCTTGCTATCAGAGAGAAATGGTTTGCTATGTACCCAAGGATAGGCTGAAATCTTAAGGCAAATTTATTCTGAAAATTGTTACTGTGTCATTTAAGAGACTTTAGAAGTATGGGTAGGAGAGTGTAGCTTAACATCTGAAACCTCTGAACTTTGGACTTACTATTTTAAAATCAAATTCTAAGAATTTTTACATTTAAGAATTAAAGTCTTATCATTTTAAAATCACAGTTGGGCTTTGCATGTGATAAAACTATGGTCCCTCAAACTAAATATTATTAATGAAGAGAGATTCAAAGCAGCAGTCTGAATTATACCCATTTAAAAACTTTCTTCTAAGCACACATTTTTATTGGAAATATGTATAAAATATGTCTGCATATTAAATAGGTTGAGCAAGTTCCAATTCCAGAATTTCCAGATATGATCCAAATCTGGACACAGAAGGATTTGGGCTGCTGAAATACTGAGCCCAGCCAATTAAAATTCTGCATTTGGAAAGGCATATAGCTATGGCTAGTCCAGCATAATGGGTATCACTCAGAGACATCCTTAAGTCTGTGCACTGAGTACATCCAATTTTACAGGTCATTTCATAAAAGTATCAGCATTAGTCTCCCTCTCTCTTAACAGGAAGTGGACCCACCTGCAAAACATAAGCATAAATCATTCTCCTTGCAATTAAGTGAAAGATTTTTGTGCACAAATTAGAATTGCCAGTTTCATGTTCGGAGATACCCTATCAAAAAAAAAATAGTACCAGCTGAAAACAATGATAGCTATTTTATCACATCACAAATGTACTTACCTACCATCTCTGTATTGTGTCATGAAAATATGACATGGAGCTCTTGTATATTTAACGTTGTTAAACAGCAATTATGTGATAAATTAAAAATTGGTTTGATAAATTTGGCCTGATTAAATTTGGGGCAGAGGCAATAGCTTGCTTATTGTTTTGCAGTTACTACAATGCAGTGGAAAAACACACAAACAAACAGCTCCAGGAAAACAGTGGATTCAGTGAATGAACTTAAAGAAAAAGTCACTGTAAACATTGCTCATGAAATATTCCAAATTAAAAACAATGATGTGGTGCAAGGAGGAGTTATGCTATTCCTATAATTTTATCATTATAACAGCAAGAAAAGGAACTAAATGCTGAAATTCTTATAAATTTAAATACATTAAGAGACTCCTAACAGGTGGCCAGACTGTTAGGGATAGATATCATCCAAGCTTCAGATACTAAGTTGCAAGGAAATGAGCTCAGGATGTGGGGACTGAGAGAGCGAAAAATGAATGAAAAATGAATCCTCAAGCCCCATTGGTCAGATAAAGGTTGGGGAGCAAAAAAGGCTCCACCCCCACAGGAAATATTGCAAACAGGCAACTTTACACCTACACTTTTAAAGAAGTGAAAGGCACCAGCCATTCCTTGAGTCAACAGAAGTAGAGGAGGCCATTCAGAGGAAAGCTGCAGAAGCTGCTTATACAGGACGTATTGATCAGATATGGGCCAAGGTGAGCAAGGGGGAAGCCCCTTCTATGGTGCTTTGTTGTTTTCTTACATCCATACCTCATATTCAGTTCTGTAGTGGACACTGCAAGATCACTACTTCTCTAAGGAGCTTTGATCCAAGGCAAAAAAAGGAAGAGAAAATTCTTCCATCAAGAGTTAGGAGAAGGATTTTCACAGGAATTGCATTTTTTCCACTTACTGTGTACATGAGAAAAGCAAGCTTATCAGAATGACATTTCAGAGAACAGGTATATTATCTGATGTAAAAATGTTGTATTTTGCAAATTAGGAAGGAAGGGCAAGTCTGCAGGTATTTGAAGTTGTCAGAAAAGTGCAAATGAGAGGCTGAGAAATCCGAGAAAGAAGCAAAGCAGAATTTGATGAAGGTATTTTTGCAAAGGCTGAGGGAGGCTACAATGAGCAAAGGTTGAAACCTGTAGTTAAGGCAGAGAGGATACAAAAATTAGGGGTGGGTTTTTTGGTGGTTTGTTTGTTGGAGTGAGGGGAGGGGGTTTTCTTACACGCTAATATTCATACATATGCAAATTGACCAGTTTAATAATTATCGTAAATGGTCCCATGTTGTTTTTCCAACTTTGCCAAATAATTCCTGGCTTTTCTGAAGACAAATCTCCCCACGCCCTCAGTTCATTCAACAATAGATGTGCTTCATAGATAACCTTCTGAAGATGTTGCTTTTTTTAAAGTAGGTATGTTCCTGAAAAAAATCAAAGTATATGCTGCTTACCTCAATACTGTAAAAAATGTGTTCCCCCCATTTGAACTGTGACTACATTGCCAAGACTACTAATGTAGTTGTTTCAAGGCTTGCCTAAACTTGGTAAACTTAAGATCATAGTGTAAAAAAATCTTTACACTAATAAATCTGGTTGAAGATGGGATAATGGTTTTTTACTCAAAAATGGCACAGGGTAGCTGTGTTCCACTACTAAGGACCACACTATTACTCTTTCTTATTCTTCCTCATGGGGTGGGGGGGGAGGATGGGGAGTAATAAAAATATTTCTTTAAAAGCACACAGTGCCCTTAGGGAAAAAAAAAAAAAATCTCTCTTTCTTCTGTACTTCTGCACTTCATTTAAACCATTGAGCTATCTTCTGCTAGAGAACCCACCATAGGCTCTGATGATGTCCGAGCCAAACCAATCTCAGCCTCTGACTGAAGCCATAGTTCACATGCAAGAGCTTTCTGCCACATATTATTTCACATGCATTACTTTAGTAGTGTTCTCTCTCCAATTCTGCCATCTCCCCCACTGCTAAATGACAGCCCAGCATCCATAAACATATTCTTATTAGGTGCTTCCAACAGATAGCAGCTGTCAGTTATATCAGAGGTACATGACACGTAAGAGGGGCTAGAGATCATGCCATGGTTTAAAATGCAGAAGTGTTCCTCATCTCACTCAGATTTCTTTATTTCTTATTCAAAGGCATCAAGGCTGTGCCTCTGTTAGTATAATACCATGTCTTGGAATGGATGACACCTTAAAAAAATTAGCTGAGTTCAGCCAAATTCTTTATCCAAGGAACTCACAAGTACTCAGTCCCCTCAGGGTTCTCTCCTCTTAGATGCCTTTCTGATTTTTCTTTAGTACCAGATATACTACTCCTTCTATATTTAATTATGCAGATAATCTCTAACACTCAATGCAAGGTGGAGTCTCTCAAAAAAAAAAAAAAGAATAAAATGCTCACAAATAAATTATTTCCGTTTTTGATGGAAACCTCACATGGCTACTAGTTACCTGTAGAAAGTAACACGCAATTCTTGACAGTGTGTCCATGCTCCTTCCTCCTTGCACACACCTTCAAGTTTTCCTGCTCTTCTCACTTTTTCATAGCTGCAACGCAGCCAAGCACCAACTGGCACCTGAAAGAAAATGCAAGAGATCACCACACAAGTAAATTTTCTAGCAACGAGTTGATTGTAAGGAGAGGACAGGCCTTCATTGTCACCTTCAATGAAACAGAACAGCCTGAGCAAAACTTAATATTCATCGCAGAAACAGGTATGGCTCCCAACTTCTTTCACAGAAAAAGTAATGCTGCCTCGTGACATTCTTTTGGCCTGATATGTGCTATAGGGCAGCAAGATAATACCTTGGAGCCAACATGCTGGTTCACATAGCCATGGAACTGTTTGAGATGCTTGTTGTATTACTGCCGTCTCAGCTAGCAGTGATAGCTTCCTTCAGTTTCCAACATATGGCATAAATTCATCCGAGGGCAGGGTTACATCCCTGCTGAGTTTGTTGATGACTAAATCTCTATTTCAGCAAGCTGGGGAAAAAAATGTTGTTTATTTTCCTTAAAAGGTCCAAAACCCTCAAAGCTGGCTAAGACCCAGGCCACATTTGGTATCTCCAGCACAGTGAGCAAGGAGAGCTGGAGTGCAGTTCTACAGTCTACCAGTTCCAACTCTGTGAGCATCTCCATTTCCAGCCCACCTAATGCTGTCATTGGACGTTACAAGCTGAGTGTTCAAAGTACTTCAGGTGGCAGCTCCTCTCCAGCAAGCCTTGGCACTTTTGTTTTGCTCTTTAACCCTTGGTCTTCAGGTATGAACATGTTGATTTTCCCCTTAAAGAACTAAGTTGCTTGTAGGTTCATTAATATTTGCAGCTTCCCCATTTGATCTATACTTCTTTAATACAGGGGCTGAACATTCACCACATAATGTATCAGTGAGAAAAAAAAGGATTTAACAGTTTCTTAGGACCCTCTGGTACATAAAAACAGCTCTGTGTCATGCACTTACTGGAGAGCTCCTTGCCCTAAAAGATTAAGTTCTGCTTAAGAAGATAAAGTTCTGCTTTTGCCAGAGCTTCCCTACTTTTGCACAAGCTTAGAAGAGTGTATCTGGTCTCTGTAGAACCAAGAAGAGAGACATATCTACCAGCTGCCATCTTCTCCCAGATTTGACAGTGTCATACCTCTGTCTTCACTCAGACACCCCCCACCCCTTTCTCTAATTATAAGAAATCCTGAGTTTCACTATCTGTTTATAACAGCAAGAACAGCAAAGGGTGGATATTTACAAGCATTCTTATTGATGGAAACCAAGGCTCCTGAGGTTTTGTTTTATTTTGCCTTGCTGTGGTTGTACATACCTCTGCTTTGGCTTTTCAGGTGATGATGTGTTCATGCCTAACAAGGCTGAGTGTGAGGAATATGTGCTAGAAGAGTTTGGCATCATTTTTGCGGGCAATAAAAATCATATCAACAGCTTTGGATGGAACTTTGGCCAGGTAAATGCAGCACTGAAACACCAGACAGTGTTTTGTGCTCTCGTTTTCATGTAAACTGGATGACCAGGGCTGGTTTGATTTTTCCAGCTCATCGCAGTCATACACCTCTGAAGAGCAGGAGTCTGATATTGAAATCAGAACTCGTGCCAAGCCCTGTTGTACTGATTAATATAAGGATTTGTAATTGACTAGTCAGTGATATGACCTAGGACTCAGAGGTGCAGCCAGCAGAAACCTTACTGTCTGCTGGGTAGTAGAATACTGTAGCAAAGCTGAGAGGCAAAGTCCTGGCCTTAAGTCCACAGATTCCAAGTTTTGAAAAGCTCTTTGAGTTCTAATCTTCACAGTTTTTGAGGCTGCATTTTTATATGGTAATTCCTCACTGAGCTGAAGCACTTTATTCGGTGGTTAAGAAAAACATTAAACACTTATGTGGCTCTACTTA
The DNA here is from genome assembly GCF_000687285.1 of Phaethon lepturus. NCBI lineage: Eukaryota > Metazoa > Chordata > Aves > Phaethontiformes > Phaethontidae > Phaethon > Phaethon lepturus. Next base: position 20,029 of record NW_010562507.1, read on the forward strand.
TCCTGATTTTTAGGAGAGTAATCTGTGTTTCCAAAACACTGACTTATTTCTATAACACAGTTTCAAGGAGATATTCTCAATATTTGCCTTTCCATGCTGGATCGAAGCTTAAACTATCGTCAGGATCCTGCCACAGATGTATCTCACCGAAATGACCCCAAATATTTGGGCCGTGTTCTCAGTGCAATGGTAAGCAACATGTTCAAAAAGTCCAAACTACTAACTATTCATTTAAAGTAGTTAGTGAAAGTAAGTATGAAGACACTTCTCAGAAAATTTTAGGTCACTGTTTGTATGCACCAGAAATGTGAGCCAGAGAAACACCTAGATGGCCATCTAATCTGTGGTATTTCTGAAACTTATCACTTTCATATCCAGCAGTCAAAGTGAAAGTATAAGACATGGAGTGGTACATTGAGGGACCTGTCCCTTGGAGGTCTTTAGTCCAACCTTCCATTTGAAGTGGTACTAGATCAGCTCAGCCGTGGACTTAGGCTGCCTTGAAAATCTCCAAGGATGGAGGTTTCATGGCCTCTCTGGGTGACCAGTCCAGAGCTGCACTCCCCTCTTAGTGAGGAATTTTTCTCTCATGTCAAATATGATTTTCCCAAGCTACAACTTTCTGCTGTTGCCTCTGCCAGAACAGAGAAAAGTTGGATTCTGACAACTTGAACGTTCCATGGAACTTGAATGTTCCATTCAAGTAGTTGTAAGCCACTATCACATTCCCCTTATACCCTTCTTAACCAGGCTGAACTAGCCCAGTGCTCTCAACTTCTCTTTGTAGATTGTGTGCTCCAGGGTTCCTGACCATCTAGGTAGCCTTCCCTCCTGGGCCATCTTCAGTGTCTCAACATCCCCTTGAACTGAGGGACCTGAAACTGGAGACAGGATTCCTGGCACAGCCTCACTAGGGATAATTAAAGGGGGTTATCAGCTTCCCTCAGTCTCCTGGTCACACTTTTCACTATGCAACATAGCGTGGCCTTCCTCTTTATGAGGAGAGCGCACTGTTGGCTCAAATGCAACCTGCCATTTGCTGTAATTCCCAGGCCCCTTTCAGACAGGCTGCCACTCATCCAGCTGCTTCCCAGCCTGTACCAATGCATGGGTTATTCTGCCACAAGTTCTGAAATCCACACCTTTTCTTCCTGAACTTTGTGAGGTTGCTGTTGACACAGTACCCAAGATTTTTAAGGTGGCTGTGCCCCATTTGTTGTGTTAGCCACTTCCCCTAATTTAATGTAAATTTTCTGAGGGCTCACTACATCATGATCCAGGCACATTCTGAAAGCTTAGCTGCACGATATACATTGCTGAAGCGCCATTCAATCATACAGTGGTAAAGTTGCCACCTCATGTCAGGAAGGTTCACTGAAATCTTGTGTTTGCCTTCTTGCCTGGTACTACAGTACTTGGAGAAACAGTGAGAGAAACAGTGATTAAAAGCTCTCAATTTCTTGAGAGGACATATATTTCATTTCCCTGAAAAGCTATGGCTTCTTCTGAAGGCCAGCTGTATGAAGCAGCGACTTTGGTCCACTAAAATATCATTCAAGGCTTTTCTCCTGCATGTTCCCCTACTGCTATTACATCTGTTGTAAACAGTTTATCCCATCATAAATTTAGTGAATATATTTACAGGTCAACGCCAATGATGACCATGGGGTGCTGCTAGGAAACTGGAGTGGAAATTATGAGGGTGGGAAAAGCCCAAGCAGCTGGACTGGAAGTGGTGAAATCCTGCAAAACTGGAAGAAATCAGGATTCAAACCTGTTAGATATGGACAATGTTGGGTTTTTGCAGCAGTATTGACTACAGGTATGTTTTATGTCATACACGTAACTGACACTGCACTGATTCTGTTAAAAGAAGCACTAATAATACTTCCTACATGAAAGTCTTTCAAGACATTAGTACATTATATGAAATTTCATATTCCAGAAATACTGCTTTCTGACTATGGTTTTCTATTCGTTCTTTAGTGCTTAGATGTTTGGGGATTCCCACTCGTACAATTACAAACTTCAGCTCTGCCCATGATGCAGATGGCAATCTGCGTGTGGATGAGTTTTATGATGCTTCTGGAAATCATTTGGACAGGGCAGCTGACAGCATATGGTAAGGCTCTACGATATTTAATAGTAGGACCTATCAATGCCTATAAAGTCTTCAGGTGCAGAGTAGAGATTCTAACGACAAATGCTTTGTTACCTTCTTAAAACCAGCCTTAGAAACAACTACACACACAGAGGACCAATAAAAAATACTACAAAATAATACTACAAACCTCAGTGTTTTTACAGTTTCTTAGTTGAACAGAGAATTATGACATGAGTTACAACAGCAAATTGAAGCCAGGGCAGGCAAACTTACAGTTATGATGCCACAGATGACTGAAAATTTGTCATATTAAACTGGAAATGTCAAACATCCACAAAGTGGGACTTGACTTAGTTTGGAAATATTCTTCAAAAACAGTTCATGTTAAACTGTAGAAGTTCAACAGAACCAGCTTCCCTGACTTTTTTTTTCAGTGACATCATTTGCAGTGAAAATAATGTAATTATTGCCACTATTAAGCATCAAATGCAATTCAAACAAGCTTGCATTCAGCAAAGAACAGGTGCAGTCCCTCACTTTTTGCCTTGTTTACTCCTCTGCTTGGTTCTGGACCCATTCTAAATATAAGTGATAAATATAACTGTAGCATTGTGCTATAAAGAAAACAGCTAAAACCAAGGACATACACATGCTCAGAACTTTTGGAGAAAAACAGTCTCAAGACATTTTGTATAATTTTACAAATTTGCTTTCTGCCCTTGAACATTTATGTCTGTTCCACAATGCAATCTTCAGCTCCTTTCTAGTTAATATAGTCAGGATCAGAGTGAAAGTGGTCAGTCTCAGATAAGAACCTATGCAAATTAAGGAATTTAATACATTTAACTAAGAAAGCTGAGTAATGGATATGAACAGGAATTTAGAAACACATTCTAGTAGCTTACTTCGTTCATCCTTGCACATAGGAATTTCCATGTCTGGAATGAAAGCTGGTTTTCCCGCAGTGACTTGGGCCCCTCATACAGTGGATGGCAAGTTCTGGATGCAACTCCCCAAGAAGAAAGTGGAGGTACACAGATTTTATTTCAGAAATAATGTTGAAAAATTGTAAAGTCAGTCACTTTCAGGGAGCAGAAAAAAAGTAAAACCTTGGTAAAAGTAATTTCTCATGCTGCTCAGAAATAGAGTGGCAGAAGAGGATACTTTATCTTTCGGATTAGAAAAGCCTCAGATCAGCTATGGACGCCAAGAAACAAACTAAACTTCTAGGAGCAGTCTTTCACAGCAATCCCTATATTTCCAATGTAGCAATCCAGAGCTATTGAAAATCAAGGGATACTATAAAATATCAAGTGTACCTTCAGAATAAACACAAGACGCATTGATGATTAGCCTGGTATGAAGGTGTATGTGGATGAAAGGGCTAGAATGGGACAACAGCACTGGGCAACTCAAGAGTCATTGATAAATATCAGTCTAGTAATCTGCTTACCGTCAAAGAGTCAATTAGGCCTAAATTATTTTTTCTCAACGCCATAGGAATTTATCAGTGTGGTCCTGCCTCACGGAATGCCATCAAAGAAGGAGATGTAGATCTGGACTACGACTGCCCATTTGTATTTGCAGAAGTGAATGCAGACTGTATGTACTGGAATTATGACCCTGCAACTGGAAAGAAAACATTAATATTCTCTAAGTCTACCATAATTGGCCAATTCATCAGCACAAAGGCAGTTGGTAGAGATGATCGTGTAGATGTCACCAATGATTATAAATATGAAGAAGGTAAATAAAAACATTGGTTCTTCTGGTTATATAGCTGCTTCATTCCCAAACGTATATAAACTTTAGGACGGGAATCTCTTAGTGGGAAATTCTGGGCATCTATAAGGTGGGAGGAAAATTTATACTCAGTTTATTCAGTTCTAACAGAAGAGGGAAGAGAAGGTAAAGAGTAAAAAATACTGCCTTGCCCTTTCTGATATGAAGCTGCTTTGCGGGACTTAATATAAGGCAAGTCCAAATACCTCTGAATAAAGCATTTACTGTTCCGCTTGCCTACTGCTAATGTGCCTCTGCTTTGTGAGAATTAGTCTAGAGTCCAGTTATTAGCCAGATGAAAGGCCTATTACAGAAACCTAAGCTAAATCAATGCTTAGACCCAAGAGAAGCAATCTTTCAAAGGGTCAAACAGCATGTAAACTTGTCAAACCTTTGGGTTTGATAGTACAGGAAAAAAAATTACAATCATGAACTGAATTTGCAAGTGCAAAGAATTAACATTGCTATTGGAAATACATATCAGAAGGGTAAAAAGCATGATAAAGTAGAGCTCAAATAACTAGCTTCCATTGTGTACCAGCTCTGGCTGGGATGGATTTAACTTTCTTCATAGCTGCCTTCCTAAAAGTGCTGATAACACACCAATGTTTTGGATATTGCTGAACAGTACTTGCAGAGTGTCAAGGCTTTCTCTCTCTCTCCCTCCTCCCTCCCTGCCACAGTGAGTAGGCTGTTGGTGGCCAAAAGCCTGGCAGGGGACCCAGCCAGGACATCTGACCCAAACTTACCAAAGGTATATTCCATGCCATATGACTTAGTGCTCAGCAATAAAAGCTCAGCAAAAGGCAGAGAAAAGGGGAGGGAGGCATTCATGGTTATGGGATTTGTATTCCCAAGCAACCATTATGCATGTTGAGGCCCTACTTTTGAGGAAGTGGCTGGACATCTCCCTGCCAATGTGTAGTAGTGAATGTATTCGTCTTTTTGCTTCGCTTGTGTGCAGTTTTTTCTTTTGCTGTTAAACTGTCATCATCTTGACCCATGAGTCTTTGTTTCTTCCCTCTGTTTTCTCCCCATCCTGCAGGAATGGGGAGTGAGGGAGAGGCTGAGTGGATGTTTGGCTGCTAGCCAGAGTCAACCCACCATACGGTGCTGTCAGCCTTTACTTATATTAGGGGTGTTTTCTGTAATAGCAAATAAGAATTTACATTTCTAAATATTGCAACCATAAAAAGGGATAGAAATGGGAAGTGTGAGAAACTTTGAACTTAAGATTCTGTGTTAAAAAAAATTCTATTAGAGGGGCAGTGATATTACTGACTGCAGATCCAGAAAATTAGGTGTGGCTGTGGAAAACAGAGGCTCTGTTCATCTGTAAGTAGACACTACGTTCTGCTGGCTTGTCTCTAGCAATCATGTAAAATAAGAGATGTATGTTAACTGTTGAGGATGATTTTCATGTTTCTCTCTGACAGGCTCTACAAAAGAGAGAGTTATTTTTAAAAAAGCCCGTAAGAAGCTGGGACTTGAGGATAAATTTGATCCTACAGCACCAACACCACAGGAAATCGATCAAAAGCCTGACGTCTCAGGGAAGTTCAAGGTGGCTGGCCCATTAGAAGTTGGCAAAAACCTCAATCTAATTCTGGTTCTTGCAAACTTACAGTCTGATGCTAAGACTGTTCACGTAAATATGACTGCTTGGAGCACTCTGTACACTAGAAGACCAGTTCGTGAGATCTGGAAGGACTCCATATCTGTCACGCTGTCTCCTAAGGAAGGTAATTGTTAAAACAACTTTTAATCATAAATGTATAACTGTTTTACCAGTAAATGGGCATTAGAAGCTGGTCAACTGGGGACAGGGAAGCTCTAACAAACCGCAATCTTAAATTTCTATGCAGAAAAGGCTGGGGGGAAAAATTACATCGTGCTTATAAACGTATTAAAAAGGCACATTTCACACCATCATTTCCTTAAGTACTATTCACATTTTGGAAAATGTATCTCAGGAGTGAAGAGAAGATGGTAAGTAAACATGAAGTTGCATCTAACAAAATTTGCATTAAAAAGATAAGGACAACATAAAAGCAGAGAAATCAACTCCAACTAAATGTGTTCTGGTCAATTACGAGGGGCCTTACTGAAAGGTAAGAGAACGTGGCTAACAGCAGAAACAAGAAGCTGATCCATTAGCACACTAGAATGGAATTAAAGTGTGAGGCATAGAAATCGCTGAAAATAGCCTGCTAAACGCCACAGAAAAGAAAGTTTGTATCAAAGAATTGTTGAGGAGTAAAGGATCTCTACCTAAATATGCGTATTGTTGGAAAGATGAAATTAAGTTACCATTAGGAGTTCGGGATAATAGATATCTCAGCGTCTCTAAAGTGAACTGAAAGATCATTGATTCTCAACTGATACTATATTGTATTAATCTTAAGCTTTGAGTCACTAATGAGAAACAGAAATAATATTTAATTTCTTTAATATGTAATTTGACTTCTGGAGCTGGGATCTATCAGCTTCCTCTAAAGCATTACGAATTAGACTCACGGTGAAAACAGAGTTTATATGCCTAAATGCATTACAGTCATGCAGGCGCCTTGTGGTGTCTTGTGCTCACACAGGCTGTGTTAAACCAGTGGCTGAAGTTACAGTTAGCAGGGATGTTTTTCCCCAGATCTGATGGCAGGGACCATTTGAAGAGAGTTTTGCCCTCTTCTGGAGGTATGCTCTGTTTGCTAGGATTTGTAGTTAGCAAATACATTGCTATTGGAGGAATCTAGGAAATTCACATTTTCTTGCTTGCTTCTGTGGGACATTGCATTGGTGACATCTTTTCTTGTGTTTTTCATCTGCTGTATACTGCTGGAAAGTACTTTGTGGCTCAGAGTGTTTGTATGCACACAGCTAGTCTACAGTTCTTCTGAACTTGATGTTTATTGTACAAATGGCCAAAAATGTGGAATTGCCTGGATTCAGAGTCAGAGGAGATCCCTTGACATCCAGTATTCCTTAATTTTAATTACAGCATGGAAACTACTGTAAAAACACGTGATAATAAAAAGCAGATAGGGCTAGGAAAGATAAAAGAAATGTAAAGGTGTCATTCAGCTCGTCTCACCATATCATGAGCAAATAGGACTGATGAGGCATATCAGACCATGCCCTGTAACAAATGAAGGGGCACTGGTAAACTCTGTAAACTCCAGCTGTCTTATCTTTTGGGATTGAGCAATTGGGAAGAAAACAAGCCAGACAATATAGTACTAGAGAATGGAGGAGGGATAACATTGAAGAAATCACTCTCTCTCTACAGCAAATGCATACATTTGCATGAATTGAGTTTGGCAGTGATGGCTGAAGGCCTTCCTAGTCCCAGACACAGCATAAAAGGAAAACACTAATATTAGGTATGAAACTCTGTGGGCCTGTAAAAATGTGTATCAATTCTTTTCTTTTTTTTTTTCTTCCAGAAAAACAATTTCCCATTAAGATACTGTATACTGAGTATCAAAAGCAGTTGACTACAGACAACACAATCCAGGTAACAGCTTTATGTCATGTAGAAGGTGGGATTCAAGTGCTAGTGCAAAGAGACATCACCCTGGACAATCCTGCCATCAACATACAGGTAAATTGCTGTCCCTTTGCTCTAACTGCAGTGGCAGAGAAAGGGGAAAATGAGCTCTAATAAGCACCTTCTTCCCTGAAAGAGATGTTCAGCTCACATTCTGCCATGGTCCATCATAGCATCTCATATCTCTTCTTCTGACAATTAAGAAGGCTCTGATAGAAAATACTGAGAACCTGACCTTTCAAGCATTTTTCTTTGCACAGGTACTTGGTGAAGCGAAAGTGAATAAAGAAGTGGATGTGGAAGTGATCTTTACCAATCCTATTGATACGGAAGTGATGGACTGTGTGCTGCAGGTAGAAGGCAATGACCTGCTCAGAGGAATCCTTGAGATAGAGTAAGTACAAGAAATGCCTCCTTCCTGCTGTTAAAGATACATGAGCAAGAACATAGGCATGGCTGACTTGGAACTGAACAGTGGGATGAGACAGCATTTTCTTCTTGCTGTAACTTGGGAGGCCAATCAATGTAGTATCTTGTAATGAAGCACACAGCTTTGAACCATTTCCTCATCTAGGCTAGGCTTAGGCTCCGTAGCTTAGGAGGTCAAATAATTGCTGTCATAATTGGGCAGAACTTGTTTTCCTGCCTATCTATCAGGACACCCACAAAATGGATGCTTACCTATGCAGTAAATTTTTCTGAGGCTGTCTATGCTGCTATAGGCCAGATAGGCTGAACTTTCTTGTTCTGATCATAGGTCCAACATTAGGTTTCTGTCTATACTATACCCAAATTATAGCATATATTAACCAGGATTATTTTTTTTCCCCACTTTATTAAATGGACTGCAGGTACCAGTCTGGGTGTGCAGCCTTCTAATCAATTTGTGTTTACATCAAAGACATACATGTAAAAAGCAGATGCACCAGTGTCCCAGCTTTGGAAGCAAAAATGAACACAGACACAAGTTGTGATCTGAATAGGTGGTACCTCTGAAAAGTACAACCCCAAGTATGCTCCATGAATAGCTATTACAGACACAATACATGACAACTAAGGAGCTTTGCTTTTAAAGAACAGACTAAGCTACTCCTTACATGATTGAATTTATTTTAGTAAGGCCTGGAACTTGAACACACTTGAAATCCATGAGGCAGGCAGGAAGAGAATAGGAAAAATGGTGAATATCACAATAAAAGTTTGGGTTGGAATGGGGTTTTTAATTAAAAAAAAAAAAAAAAAGAAAAAAGAAGTTTTTCCACAACAAAAACTACAGACACACTGATTTTTCAAGTTCTGCTTTCAGAACTCTACAAAATAATTATGTTAAGAGATCAATAAACAGAGTCAAGAAACTATAAGATGGTGTTGAGATGGTGAAGGAGAATCCTGGAATGAAATAGATTCCTTTTACTATAGATCCCAGGTTCCTATTTTTATGCTTTGATGAATTTGTATATTGTCTTGGTCTTTTTCCTTCAGTGTTTCACAACTGAAACAGAAACGTTAAAGTTTCAGACTGTCCCCCACTTTGTACATATTCAAAATTGCACACAAATTTCAACATATGCTAGAAAATGGAGTTATTTCTAAAAAATACCTTGGATATGGGACTGTGCTCTTTAACTGAATACACACACACACAGACAAACATACACAGCAACTTAAAATTGCCATTTGTGCTTCAGCAGCTAAGAGTGGTCTATCCCATAATTTATAAGCTCTCCAGAGGGATTTAGCAACCTCATGTTGTCTATCACACAACTTTATCCTCAGGCAAGACAATAAAATATGACAGGGTAAGGCTATTTGGGAAAACCATAAACATGAGTTTCCAAGAATTACAAAATATACTGGCTTAAAACATGTTAACTTCCATTCAGAATTTTCTGCTGTGTAAACACTGATGTTTTCTTGGTGCTATAATCTATTCTAATTCAGGAGTCTGTGGTAACATTCTTCATGGTCTCAGATTATTCTTTTTTAATAATTGAATGATGTGTTTTACACCCTCTGTTCTGCATGAAGTTTTCTCTCATATGATACTAGTATATACCCCTTTGTGTGCTTATCTGGGTCACTGCGTAATGTATTTGTGAGAGACCTTAATGCATGGCTTTGGGTATTTAAATGCATATCAGATAGCCAAGTCCTGTATGGTCCTTTCAAGGCCATCCTACACTGAACTGATAGGAATTCTTACTTAAGATGGGAGACAGTTAGTGAAGAAACTCAAGTATGATGCATAAGCCTGTTTTCAGCTTCTATTTTTTCCTTTTGTGTCCTATTTTTAGTATACCACCACTGAAAGCCAGTGAAAAATCCAGTACAAAGTTCAAACTCATTCCTTTTGAGACGGGTCCCAAACATCTACTTGTTAATTTCTCCTGTGATAAGTTTGCAGATATCAAGACCTTTAAGATGGTAAATGTGATTGACTAACAAGAAGATACACAGTGAATGCTCTGTGTGTGTGTATAAATTGAACGAAATGTCATAAGAAATGTTGTATAAGAAAAGAATGAGAAAATTAGCAAAACAAACTCCTCACTTTTGTGATAAAGGATTACCAACATCACATCATTAAAATTTTACATTGTAATTTTAAATAAACCGAGAAATAGTTGATTCTTCATTTACTGTTGTGAGTGTCCATGTTATTAAAAAAAAGCATCTTACCTTCTATTCAGACTGTTTGTTTGACTTTTGTCTGGTTTGCTTTGGAAATAATTCTTTCTGGCTCCAGATGTCTCTGCACAAACATTCATAAATTCATTTTTACACATTGAAAGCCTTATACAGTGGACTTTCAAAGTGGTGTTTCTCCTTACTGCAACCATGATACTAGAAAGTAGTCAGGATGAGTTGCATGATTTATGTAATTTAGCATTGTCTTCTTTGCTGCAAAGTCTGTTACAACATTTTTCCTTTTCTGGTAAATCACAGTGACCAAATGAGGCATAGGAAATGTTCAAAAAGAATTTGGGTGGTGTCCAATTTGAGAGCCATTTGAGAAACACCTTGAGATAATTGCCCAGCTCAACATACATGATATTTTTGCATGCTGATATTTTGCATTTGCTGAAAGTTTTCTTTGGCAATCAAAGGGAGAGTAATCTTAAGTCTAAAGGTATGTTTAACTTGAGAAGAGTTAGGAATTCTTCACTATAGCTTGTGTGTCAGGAAGTCATCTTTCAGAGTTCAAGTTTGGTAAAGCTTACTTAAACCCTCTACAGGAGGATAGGTACGGGCCAAAAGCTGGGTTCCAGGTACAAGTGAACTAGGTGTAGCCCAATGAGTGACTTTGTTTATGGCCAATAGGTACAACAGTAAGTCAATCTCTCATTGAAAATTACCTGTGTAGATGCAGTGAATGGCAAGTCAAGCTACTGCTCTATGGCATTTTGGACTGCTGTGCCAGGAAGCCAGTAAAATCTTAACAAGTGCCTGGAGCCAGCTCTGTGCCCCTACTTCCACTGCATAGCACAGGGTAGCTGTGACTTGCCATAGTGATTCCTCACTGTTACACAAGCAGCCCAAGCTCAGTTTGGCTATAAACTCAGACAAAAGGTCCTTGTGGCCTACAAAATCACTTTAGGAGGGCACTTGGCAGCCACCTAGTTTTCCACTGCCAGTCACGTGTCATCAGTATGAGACCATATTGGACATATACAGCCTTTCTGTAGCTTATCTCATTATAAGTAGCCCACAGTGGTACCCTCTCTTTTTCTCCTGATGTTCCTCAAGGCTCACCAGAGCCAAGAGCTCTCATCACATAGACCAAACAGTAGAAGTTCAAGCTCAAGCATAGCCTTGGATTTAGAATGTGGATATACACTTAATTACTTCTTTTTACATCTCTTGTATGCATGAAAACAACCAGACTATGCTAAAGTCAAGCAACTTGCACTAACAGAAATGACAGAAGCTTGTAAATTGGACCTCTAGGGGAATTAACATGAAGGCAACACCCTTCCCCTGCAACACTTCACATGCACATGAAGTTAATGTGTCTAATTGAATGTGTGCCTACTTGGATTCAAACTCACAGGAGGGATTCTGCAATGTTTTTGTAGACGTTATATGGATCTCCTCTTTCTAGTAAAGAGTAGCAACAATACAAGTGTAAGGTGCAATATGGTTACCCTAAGGATATGATACTTGAATAGTACTTGAACAATAGACAAAACTATTAAGGAGATGAATGAAATAAGGAGATGATGAGAGTATGTTTTTCTCTGAAAGTTAGCAAACTGCACTGCAATTTCAAGGCTCTGAAACAAGGGAAAAAGGAGGAACAAAATATTTTGAACCATTTTGTATGATGGGTAGGTGGAATTGAACTAGGAAGAACATCTGTGACAATGTTAAGTTATTAGTCACTTAGGAATCATGACCGCTGCATTCCAAAGGGATTACAAAAGCAGCTGCTGATGCTTTGCTGTGGGGAAGGTGTGGATTGGCAGGTGCCACTTTGGGATGTAGGCCAGTCTGAGAAAGAGGTTGTGGTCGCTTGGTGAACACCGCTGTGGGCGTGTCTTACAGAGGTAAAGGAGGTGGCTGCAGCTGAGACAGAAAAAGTGTTCTGAGATTTAATTACTTGTATGAGTAGCAAGGAAGAAGAAAGGAAACAGTCATACTCCAGCAGGAGCAATATGTAACATCTGAAGCAATCACTATAAGTACTGAATGCCTGAACTTAAGAACTGGTCGATGCGGTTTGTCACTACGGCTGTGTGTGAAGATCAGGTAACATCAGAGGCTTGTGGCTCTTATGGTTTCCAAGGAATATGAATTAAGGAAAAGAGAAAAAGACCAACTAAAGTAGCTCTGAACAGCAATCAAATCTGAGGTGATTCCCGGAACAAGTTTTGACAGCCTGAACATCCTGGAAACTTCCAAGAAGAGGAAGGACCTCTGAATTACAATGTAAGTGGAGACACACCATACCAGATATACTGCTGCCAAGTCTGAAAAGTTTTAGTGGGGTTGGTTTTTTTCAGGATAGGGCTAGCATGAATGTCATATAAGTAAGTACTCTTTTAGTCTTTGTGGTATCAGAACAAAGTTTCTCAAAAAGGTGCAAGAAGCCCATTTTTTTGTAATATCAACCTTAGAAACAGCTTTTGGAGCTTAATTTCTGCTTCTTTTTCAGGTTGATTTTTTTGGTAAATTAAAATTCAGACTAATTTATTTTTCAAGCTTTACTGAGTGCTAAAACATAAACAGTGAAGCTGCAGAATCTTAAATAGATAAATATTCCTCCCCACAATAATGTCACTTTATTACTTGTACACTTTTAAGCAAGGGTACAAAAATAAAGAGAAATATATTCACAGTTATGAAGATAGGCAGGCTTAGAGTTTGCACTGATAAAAATTACTCATGGTTAATAGTTTGAGGGTTCTTTCTGAAATAAGACTTCTGCTGAAATAGTAGTATGGAGCTGGTTAATGTAACAGGTAAACAGACATTTGTTTCCGGTGGAAGTTTATAATTTGACATAAGTCAGGGGACATTGGAGATAATTTGAGACTCAAAAAAACCTCTAAAATCAACTCACAGCTGTTAAACAAAACCAGAAGTGACATTAACCAATCTGGAAGTTAAGTAATCAGGAAATGCTCCGTTTTCCTTCACATGGATTTTACATCCCACCACACTCCTCATTTCCTCATCCTTAAAGGTAACTTATTCATGGCACACCTATTATCCTTTGTAGGAAGTTCTTCTTGTCTTGGGATTCAAGAGAATGCATTTCCTCTGAGTAAATAATTTTGGTATCTCCTCCCATAATTACACCTACGCTGAGTAGGAACATTGGCATTAGACATACATATATTATAGGAACTAGTTAATTCATTTGACAAGTCTACAGGTATTAATAACAACTGCTAAGTACCTCTCCCTTCTCTCAAATTTCAGCTGACAGCACAAAAAGATTGCTGTTTTTTTTCTTTTATGATTAATGTGACTTGGACATCCTTGAAGAACAAAGTAGAAGTTGTATGCAATTCTCATAAGCTGAGGGAATGGCAGGTGAGTTCTGCATGTCATTTGCTTCCCTTCAGCAGGTACTTTATTCCAGACTGCTTCCTTAAGATACATGCCCTGTAGGTATCTGCTCGGATTTCTTATCTGAAGGAAATTTTATATTGTAATTTGTTCTTGCACTTAATTTTCAAACTTTTGTTGTTGTTATTATTAAGACCTGTTTGAGAATAATTTTTGAGCTAAGCAGAGGATACCGGGGCGGCGGGGGGTGCAAAAAAAAATTCCCATTACTTCAAAAGGCACCATGCAGAACTCCATCTAAACCCTCTATTTTTTAAATGCTATTTCAGAGATGTGTTATGCTTTGTATTAATAAAATTAGTGTAATCCATTCTAATGGAGCTGTGAGCATGGAGACCATAGATGGGAATTCAAAGGTGCATTAAAACCCTACTAAAGGAAAACAATAATGAAAATATTTCTGCTTTTTAAAGTTTAAAATGAAGATTATTATTGAACTGGGCAATTGCAAAGCAGGGTTCTCTGTTGTTTAATGATGAAACAAACATTTTCAAATCAGGTTTTAAAATGTTGCTTTGCAGGGAAAGCAGCAGCCTACTGCAGTTCACTGTTGTCCCAGATAGTTGTGCTAAAGATTCTCTTTTTCACCCCTTCAACACTTACTCACATTACTACTTTCTGGTGGACTACAAAGAAAAAAATTATTCTTCCTTGAATTTAATTGTGGCACTTTTTTGCACACGTTAGATTTTACTTTTACTACGTCTTCAAAGATTATATGTAAATTGTAGTTTAATATGCAGCTATATTGTTTCAGATCTGACTTAGTATTTTATTGCACTGCTATATGGTATGAGATAGATTTGGAAGCTTGCTTGAAGATCCCTACTATAATAGCGCATGGTGCCATAGGCCTTAATCCATCCTTTCCATCCCACTCTGTTGTTATTGTTTTCTTTTGAATTACCTTTAAAATGGTGGTGGTCATGTCCCTCCATCCTGTCCTCCCTCTTCCCCCCTGCCAACCTCATTGCATTTATGATACTAGCATTAATAAAAGTAGTTTGGAAGGTACTTCACCAAGGTACTTGCCCTGAGCATTTGCCAAAACTTGCAACACAATGCTCCAGGTGTACTCCTGCTCATAAGGAAGATATAAACACAGAGGACAGTGCCTCTCAGAGCTCCCAAAGACAATATAACTGCTCAAGTTTGAGTGTGGCAATAAAACATGAAATATAGAAGGGAAAACAATTTTGCAAGGAAGATTATATGCATACTCGCTTGCCAAAAAAAGTAGTTTAGCATTTAAGGTGGCAAGAGACACTTTATGGGTCTTAAACCACAGAACATAATTGCCGTATGTGTGCAGGAGGACACTTGATATCAGAGAACCCCAAGCACACTAAGTCATCAGAATTCCTCTAGGTCATGAAGATATTGCCTACTAGAACAGGAATTCCAGTGGTCCAGTTGTCAATTTGAACAGAGCTAAATTCAGTCAGATTGATTTCTTTGTCAAAATCTCTGACTTATGTCCTCAAATACCTCTTGTTTTTTCATATAAGACAGATGATCTCTCACTATGCATCTTTCCCAGCATCAGGGTGCAAGCGGGAAAAGTAAGATGTCCTAGTAGCCATTTCTGGGATCCTAAAAATATATACGTTGAAAATGTAGAGGGGCTACAGGCCACTTTATTTGGTGCTGACAATGAAGTGATACTGATTTGTCCTGTAATTTTTTTTCCAAGCCCAGTGATAAAACGGTATCCAGCACTGTATAGGAAGTATGTAACTCTTTGGTGTTTGATAGCCCTGTAACAAAACCCATCTGCTTTTTACTTGTCCTTCCTCCAGTAAGAGATAACTGCTCTTAGCAACCTCACCTTAAAATTACTTCTTTCCATGCTGGCTGCTTCTTCATGTCTTTTCTTTTATTTTACAGATCTAACACCAACACACATCAGCTGGCAGCCATCAGTAAATGCAGGCACACACCATACTGACAGATATGCCAACACTGAGTTGACTGTGAGGCGAGGACAAGCCTTCACTATTACTTTGTACTTCAACAGACCAAAGCAGAATGGGGAGAGCCTAGGATTTGTCACTGAAATAGGTAACACTCCCTTAGCTTAATCCATGCTCTCATAGAACTATAATCATTATCCATTGTAGTTCTCCCCTTATTCTAATTAGAGATTCAGGTTTTTTCTATGTATTTTTAATGCTTCCCCCCTTAATGTGCTCATTTCAAGTGTGAAGTTAATATTGAAACCACACTCTGGAATGGAAACCAATTACCCCTTCTTTTGGGCAGGACCATCCCCCTCAGAATCTCATCGTACAAAGGCTGTATTTAACCTCTCTGAGGTGGGGGCAAGTGGCTGGAGTGCTGTCCAAGGACCTAGTGAGTCTGGCTCTATGAACTTTACAATATCAAGCCCAGCCAATGCTGTCATTGGACGATACAATCTCATCCTCCGGGTAACCTCAGGGAACAAGATCTTCTCCAGATTCCTGGGGCAGTTTGTGTTACTCTTCAATCCTTGGTGCCCAGGTAGGTAGCAATGCCTTCACTCTGGAATGTAACTGGCCTATTTATTTTCATATCTACACAGTGAGCTTGCTCCCTTCAAGCTGTCTCTCTTTGGGTCACCAGCAGCAATCTCAGCTATCTGTTCAGAGATCTGGTTTTACTACATTAAAAAGCTGCTGCTGCACCCCACCCTACCTTTTTATCCTAATGAAATGTGCTATATGGGATGATATCATAGACTCTTTCTTTCTTCAAGACTGAGCAGATCACTGTGTAGGTGAGGGCTGACAGACTTTTAAGTCCATGTACTTCTCAGAACTTGAAACAAGCACACAGCAACATCCTTAATTTGCACCTAAATCAAAGTAAGATTGCACTTGTAAATGCTAACTGGAAAGACAATAGCTCCACTAACTTGATGAAAACCTAACAGAGGGCTAGTGTGAAGACAGCTGGCATTTCCCCATGTCTTTCATCATGGGTTGAAAAGGGACATCTCTTGCTGCTCCGTTTTTTATTTCTGCAGCCTCAGCATGTTGCAGAAGAAATGCAAATTCCTAAACTCAGATTTTGCAAATCTGTGATAGTCTGGAAACCTAGATTAGCCTTAAAACACTGTAGAGTTAAGGGAGCTCTTAGCCAGCCAAGTGACTAAACAGCTTATAAAAGAAAAGTAACTACAAACATCCACTATTTTCTTCTGTCACCATATGTTAATCAAGCACCACTAACAAATATGTCAAGAGCCAAGATGGAAAAAGCTGCTAATTAGCTCAGCATGTCTTGGAAGACAGAAATAATTGTAGAAGTATGTTCAGGAAACTCAGACTGTCTCTGCATAGACAGTCCTGAGGAGAAAAGCCTGCTCAGAACCCCCTGAAAGATCACTTGTGGTGTAACTTCTAATGATGGAAACCACATGGCAGGGACTGAAATATTTGACAGCTCCTTAACTGGAACACCAGAGTAGCAGTGGTACTCATGAGACCAGAAAAATTTTTCTCGGATTAAAACTGAGAAAAATTAATCTGTGCCATTCCAGTTTAAAACTACTGATTTTGCAGAAGAGCCTTCCAGATTTATCAGACAATGCAATGACCACTGCCAAACAAGAGGGAGTATCCTCATAGTAGGATGCTGCTGAATGAGCTTCTGCAAAGTGGAATAGCTCCCTAGTCCTGACAAACAGGAACAGATTCAGTTTGAGGGTATGTTACTGCTATAGTAAGTGTCGTAGCAGAAGGGAAATAGAAAATGTATTTTCTCAGCAAAGGATAAATGGCAGATCTGGCCTGTAGATATGGTTCCACACAGGAGGTTATTCATTAAGCTGGAAGAGACAGGAATTCATTCAGAAGCTGTAATACCAGTAAAGAACTACGTACAGGGAAGCAGTCAGAACTAGAGATGAAAGGAAAAGCACTGAGTTGGAGAAAAGCTACTAGTGAAACCTTAAGTGTCATCTGAAAAAACACTCTGATCAAATGGTTCATTATTGACTTTGATACACTGACATTAGGCAGCATTGCCCATACACAGATAGGCTGAAATACCTCATAGAAATTACTGCTTGACCTCAGACTGGAGTAGTTGAGAAGGGATAAGATATAATAATACAAAATAAAAGACCATACGTTTCAGGAGAAATAACAATACTTTCAATGGCAGACTTACCATCTGGAAATCATGAAGAATGTGACAGTATTGGTTAATCAAAGAATGAGAACCACAGTTAAATGGCCCTGAAAAAGGCAAATGCAATCTTAAACTGTGTAACAGGAAACACTTACTCAGATTCAAATATTAATGCCATTGTACAAGGTGATGAGATCTCATTTTGGAATTTTCTTTCAGTTAATCTTTCCTGAACAGGAATTATGAATTAGAACATGTTCAGTGAAGGGTTACAAGGATAGCTGAACACATGAAAAGCCTCTTGGACAAAAAGAAAACTTCTAGTTTAGCAAGCCAAAAGCAATTAGTTTCAACAAGTTATATATCTGAAATAAACACAGGATTTGGACACAGAAAATACTGATCTTACAATAATGATAACAAACCAATAAGCTTATTAATTCACTGATGTATGTTTCAAACCTGTGGATAAAACATTAGGTGATGTTTTAACATTAATAAAGTTTCTTAAGGACATTTAAAGAGATATCTAAGATACTTGCAAGCCAACCTCCGATAACGACGCGTTATGTCTTAATGCCATTGAAGAAATGTAAAGTTAACTGCTAGAATAAAGAGTGCTATTGTTAATTAAATGAATGACCATACACTGCTTATCTACAGTTCACAAGTGAACGTGTCAATTTTAAAGCTTTAGAGGATAAAAAGATACGTATGTCTGAGAATATTGTAGAATGTGCCTTTTCTCTGGCTTTCTGATACTTGCCACTTGTTTCTGTGCCAAAGATTACATGAAGAAATTACTAGAAGTATATGTATGCTAGAAAGCATACTTAGATATTGATTTCAAACTATCGATAGAAATTTACATCCTGCTTTTTTCTCACTGTGCCAGGATAAATTTTAACTTCATTTTAACTTCAGAATGAGAGGATAGAATACATATATATATACACACACACACAGAGTATTTTTGTATTGAAAGGCATTAATTTAATAAAGGATTAGGTCTATAGTGGTCTGTCTTTCTATAAATGTCAGAAAAGAGGACTATCAGTGGCTGATTGTGGTTTTTTCTCCTTGTGTACTGGGAGTAACAGAAGAAGAGATTGTTACTATGTAGTCATACTTGAAAGGAAGAGATTTGTTGTGGTGGTTTTTTCCTCCTTTTAAACTAATGTTATTTTTGCTTTGAGTTATTGGTGTTACTATTAAAAAAGTGTAAGTATACTTATTCAAAGAATTGGTTCTAGAATATTACAATTGAGAGCATATAAACCTTAGAAAAAAAGATGTTCTTTAAGTGATTATAGAAGGACATTTAGATTGTTCAGAATCAAACTCATAGGGCTAGAATGTTCTTAGGAAGTTTTCTAGTCACACCATGCTCTAAGGCAGGTTCAGTCTAGCACTTAGGTCATTCCTGACACATCTTTAATTTCTTCTTAATGATCAGCCATTAGGGAAGCTCCAGTACCTCCCCCAACAATTCACTCCAATAAAACACTAGCCTTTCCATTAGAATTTTTTCCTATTAACTAACCAAATCTTTTTTGCTTTGATTTCAGCATATAATTTCTCATCCTACATACGACAGACACCAAGAACAGATATCCTACTCCCCACCCTCTTCACAAGAATTTCTGTAATTGATTACCATGCTTGCCCCGTTCCTCACACCCATTTTTTTTCTACCTTAAAGAACTCTGAGTTAATTCCTAAGTTATATTCTTTTCATAAGTTATATTTTTAGGATTGCTGAGCACTTTCAGTACTCCTCTGACTCTTTCCAACAGGTCCATAGCTTGAAGTGCAGCACCTGGAACTGCACACAGTTCTCTAGGCCTATGCTGGCCCGAAAGCTTGGGAATCAACATTGATGATGATATTAAAAAAAAAAAGTGTGGACACCCACCACAAAAATAGACTTATATCATGTGATATAATTTGTTAAATAAACTACACAATCTGTTTATTTGCAGGAAGGGAAGGATGGCAAGTTCCTGTAGGAAGGTAAAGAAGCTGACTCAATAAAATAGAAAAGCTGATTTTTATATGTATTTCCTGAAATTATGAAGCTTTCAGAAAATTATTTTAAACATTATGAAATTAAACATAGAGCTAAGTAGATATTACTACCTAAAGAGTGACCAAAACAACCTAAACATCTGTGGGAAGCCAATGCTTTCGTAACAGCTACATACTGTGCCATAGACTAGGGAAACCAATGAGTAACAACAAAGTCAAAGCGAATGGTTGAACAGGCTATCCTAATAACATTCCTGATAGCACTTTGGATCAGGCAAGTAGAGAACTTTACTTAGGAATCTTAAAACAAGATTAACATGACTGGAAAACAGAAAAATGTCATCTGTGTGATTCTTTTCAAATGGCTATTCTATTTCTAACTACCCCAAGAAGGCAGAAAAATACAGTGAGCTAGCCTGGACTTCCTCACAAAAATACAATGTACAGATAAGGGACATTCACATAATACTAAAATTGGGTAAAAAAAGTTGAAGTAATAGAACATGGATTTCCCCCACCCAGGCCATATACAATAGCAGGAATTTTCACTACACTATGCATGCTCAGGGAGCTATAACAATGCGAAATCAAGATATAAATGTTTTTGAAATGTTGCTAGCTTTAAGTGTAAAAGCATGTCCAACTGTGTTTTCAGGTGACGATGTCTACATGGCTAATGACAATGAGAGACAAGAATATGTTCTAAATGAAAATGGAATAATCTTTGTGGGCAATGCAAAGTACATTGAAGCAAGAGGATGGTACTATGGACAGGTAAGCCATAAGGAGTTCATTTGGGCTCTTACTTGTCTCCAATAGCATTTTCTCTATAGGTATGCCTATTTATATGAAAATTGAACAAACCTGGCTATCCTTACTTGTGGTTTGCTCACTGTGTGCCTAATAGGAGTTTGGTGTGAGAAATGGCTTAGCACAGAACTGCAGACAGGATTGACTTCTACATACACTTGAAGCTCATGGTACAAGTGTGGACCTCATCTGTGACCAAAGCATCCAAAGTACAAGTGACAATACACTTGTGTGGCTCCAACATACCCACTGTTTTTGTGATGCAGTTATAATGGGCCAGAACAGACATTGAATAAAATCATAGAATGGTTTGGGTAAAGATCATTTAGTCTGATCTCCCTGCAATAAGCAGGGACATCTTCAACTAGATCAGGTTGCTCAAAGCCCCATCCAACCTGATCTTGAACATTCCCAGGGATATAAGTCAAGGGAATCTAATAACTGCAGTCAGAATAAACTTGGAAGTTTTAGTTTTACTGCAGTCATCTCTTCTGATGGCAGAAGGCATCATGCCAGATTTTTGCTTTATTTAGTTAGTCCTGTTTTTAGCCAATGTTGCAGTGTGAACTGCACATTACTGTCTTTGTGTCTTACTGTCCCTACCACCTTTGGGCTGGAATATCTTGGAAAGGAGAAACTGCAGTAAAATCTCCTCTAACTCTGTTTGTGAAACTATCTATTTTCTTAAATTTATCTTATCCAATCACAGTTTCAAGATCATCTTCTTAACATCTGTCTCACCATGCTCGATCTGAGCCTGTACTATCGTCAGGACCCAGCCATTGATGTATCCCGAAGAGGAGATCCTAAATATGTGGGCCGAGTAATCAGTTCTATGGTAAGAAATGGACAACTTAATCTGAATCCTACATGCTTAAGCAGAAATCATTAGTTATACCACAGACACTCAGTCACCTGCACCTTAAGCAATATAATTAACTAGATATGGTGCGTTACACACAGTTGATTTTGTGCATTCTGTCCATTGGCTTATTTTTAGATCAATGGAAATGATAATGATAATGGAGTTCTCCTGGGAAAGTGGCAAGGAAGTTTCCATTCACATGAGAATCCATCCAGATGGGATGGCAGTGTGGTAATCCTCCAGAAATGGCGTCAAGACAACTACAAGCCTGTTCAGTATGGCCAGTGCTGGGTTTTTGCAGGCGTGATGTGTACAGGTAAGCTTTAAGAATAGCTGACTGGTGAAATGGGAGGTATTTGTGACCTCTGGTTTTATAAAATAAATTGCTTTGTAGTTTTGATAAGAGGAACAGTGCTCTGAAGACTGCAAATGCTGATATATATAAAACTACAAATAAATAAAGCTACAAAATATTTAGACACTTAACTTTGCTTCTCAGGTATTTGTAATCATTGTACTAAAACTGTGCATTTTTCATGTTTGTTTTTTGTTTTTTAAATATATTTCAGTTCTGAGGTGCTTGGGGATTCCAACTCGTTTGGTTTCAAATTTTAACTCTGCCCATGATGTGGATAGAAACCTGAGTATTGATAAGTACTATGACAGTTCTGGAAAGAGTCTTAATATCAGCAAGGATTCCACATGGTAAATACATTTTTTCCATCTCACCAATAATTAGAGAGAGGATTTGTGAGACTTAAACATGAACACTAGTAGTACAAAAGCAACCGAGTGGACAAAATTTAATACAAATATCTAAATTAATACACGAGGCATCCATTTGGAAAGAAAACATACTTCATGGCTTTGAGATAATTTACTTCAAACAAACAACAAGCCAAATTTTTTGCAGTCCCTGACCTCAAACAAGTTGCAACTCTCTTTCAAAAGCATGTTTCCATTGACAATGTACCAGTTCCCAAGGCTCTTTTAATTATTGACACCTAACCAGTCTGTTCCTGATAATGCAGCTGTGTACCTTCCATGCTCCTAACTGGTTTACTGCTGCCATAACTTTCTCTCATCACACATCCAAAGCCTGTGTTTCTCAGCTTGGTGTGTCATTCTCCCCAGGTAGATGGGAGGCACCACAAGAAGTTTTCCAACACTCCTTTTGCTAGACCTTCCCTTTGTGGGCACTGAAAAAACAGAGAACAATCCCAGCTCTCTCCGGACTTGGTTATTGGACATTGTAGTCCAATGCTGTAAACTGCTAGTGATCCATGATCATCAATCAAGCACCAAAATTTGAGTAGACAAAGAAACATGATATTCTTTAAATAATACCATTTTATGCTTTAGTTGCCCTCTAGTTTTAACATCTTTACTCTGCAGCCAGATCACTTTCTGAAAAGTGAAGTAACTAGGCTTAAACGTATATCATATAGCTCAAAGTTTCTGTGCACACTAGGCTTCACCAAAAGAATCATTTTTACCTAGTCTGCTTCATTTCACTGAGTGTATGTGGTTCAAGGATATGGGAAGTATTTCACCTCTTAAATTCCTTAAAAGTATTAGCCTCTGAACAAAATTCAGCCAACAGATCTTCTTTTCTGGGTCCTTCTGTGACCTACATTTTACCGATCTTTCGTGATATTCTTTCAGAGTTTGTGGAGCTAAATAACACTGTATGCTGTTGAAAACAAAGCTATAAAGAGTTTTTAATCAGGACAAAAGAGATTCATAGAGAATAAGATGACTAATGACCATTAAAGGCAGTGGTGTCAATGTAATGACTAATTCAGAAAGTCCCTAATTCTTTGACTGCAAGAAATCATAGAGCATATCAGGGGAAGAATCATTCTATTCATGTGCTGTTCTTATCTCTTTTCTAAAGATCTGCTGCTGCACGCTAATATAGATGGACTAGTGGACTTTATGAACATTTTATCTGACCCAATATAGCTATTTTAAGTTTCCATTTAAACAAAGCATTTCTCACATTTGAAGGTTACTGAACTCAATCACCAAGTGTTGCCTATATCCAAGGCTTAAATCTTTCACTTGTAGTTCATATTGCTCCCTAAGCAAGATGCTGACATCTGTTCTCTCCCTCCCCATGCTGAGGTTTACACCTCAAAAGCAGGCAGTAAAACTATCCTTTGAAAGAGGTAGTGAGTTGCTGTAACTTGACAGCTTGTGTCACATCTTAGAGAATCTTTAAAAAACAAAATTCCCTATTCCTTTCTAATTAGAAGTTTCTATGACTCAATATGACTATGTTTTCTAGACATTGTTCTTTGTCTCCAGGGATTATCACGTCTGGAATGAAAGCTGGTTCATTCGCCCAGACCTGGGAACGTCATACAATGGATGGCAGGTTTTAGATGCAACTCCACAAGAACAAAGCAAAGGTAACATACAGTATAAGTTCTTAGCATGCCTTAATATTCCTTCTCCAAACTCAGAACAACTAATAAAGTTTGACTTTTTTTTTCTTTTCATGTTTTAGGATTATTTCAGTGTGGCCCTGCATCTGTCATAGCCATCAAAGAAGGTGATGTAGATTTGGATTACGACACCTTATTTGTGTATACAGAGGTGAATGCTGATTGCAACAGATGGATTGTATACAATGATGGAACTAAGAAAAGAGTTTATTGTGACACTGAAATAATTGGCAGGTTTATCAGTACCAAAGCTGTGGGCAGCAATTCCCGTGTGGATGTCACCTATAATTACAAATATCCAGAAGGTAAAGGAATTATCACAAATTTTCTCCTTGTTATCACAATTATCTCCTAATGAATTCTTGGTGCTAGGAAGCTAGGATGGGTAACCTGTTTTGTTTGAGCATCTCTCCCCTTTCTTCAGAAAATATTTCTGCCCGTGTTCTCACACTACTTTCTTAATACAAGTATTATATTTCTGGTTTTGTGTATTTAGTAATTTCCTTATTAAGGCACAATACAAAATATACTTTAGTCCCTTACACAAAAGTACAAAATACAATATATACACAAAACAGGGCTATAAAATACATTTTACTACCCAAGGCAGACAAACCCTCAAGCTATCATACCAAAGAGTCTTAAAACTGAGTCCATCATGTATCCTGAACTGTGCACAGGTCTGTAGTATGGGAAGTTACAGATTAATAAGTACTAGTTTTCTGGCATAGCTGGCATAGGGAGTGGGGCAACAATCAAAACACCAATCCAAAACCTTAAGCTCCAGTCCTCTAACACCATCTCCCACATGACCTCATGTTCAGTCTCTCTCAGCAAATAAGTTACTTCTTGCTGTGTCCATTCCAACTCCTCATCCTTCCTTTTGAAGGCCCCATTACATCCCGCTCCCAAGAGGAGCAACTCACTCAGTCTCCCTCTCTGCCTGTATAAATTCACCAAGTCATTCTCTTGCGCTCCTGCTCTGACATCCAGCCATCAGCTACCCAGCCATTCGGTCGTTACGTGTTTGTACTCCCAGTGGACTCACGTCTCCACATTATTGGATTCTGGAAACAAAACTAACAGGAAACAATAAAGGGACTAAGTGCCATTCAACTGTACTAAGGAAAGCGAAGCAGCAAAGGTTAAGAACTGCATAGCCATATGTTTGCAGGAATATTTTTATCTTCCCTCAAAAACTTGGTACCTATGTCTTTCCATTTGTTTATTCTTTTATTTAGGGTTACAGATTTCATATAATCATTTGCTTAATGTTTGTGGCTCAAAGTCTCAAAAAAAAAAAAGGAAGATGTATCTCACTTTTTTTAAAGTTTGCCATTCAGAATCAGTGGCCGTATTTCAATACTTCACTCCTCACAGTTTTAATGCAACCGTATTTAATACAGAGGCTGGTGATCATCAGATTAGCAAGGTAACACTTATCACACTACTGCATGTTCTGGTCAAAGCAAAAGATATCTTGCATCATAAATACAAATGCATCATATTTAATCTTAGTGACTTATTCCAGTATGTTTATTACTTTCATGTGAAAAACCTGAACAGAGGCCTAAAAAATATGGGGAACTTTTAGGTATTGCATATTGCTGGGTGATACAGAGCTGACACCCTATATCATTCTGAAAGCCTTTACATGGAGAAGGTGCAATGGCAACAAAAGTATGAATTTTACTTGGTTCTCTCCTTTGACCAGGTTCTTCTGAGGAAAGACGAGTTTATAAAAAGGCCTTGGCCAAGATATTTCGATCAAATATCACAGAAGGACGCACAGAAACTCCAGATGAAAGATCTTCAGAGACAATTAGAAACCCTGGGATCTCTGGGAAATTCAAGCTGGCTGAACCTCCAGTGTTTGGCAAAGACATTACCCTGATGTTAATTCTCAGTAACCTATCTTTTGACCACAAGACTGTGAAGGTGGACATTAGTGCATCAACCATCCTGTACACAAGGCGAGCAGTGGCAGAGATCCTGAAGGCAACCACTTCTGTGGATCTTGGTTCTAAACAAGGTAACTTTTAATGTCCCTAAGGAGCCAGTGTAGCCCTCCTCTTATTCACACGAAGGCA
The DNA here is from genome assembly GCF_000687285.1 of Phaethon lepturus. Lineage (NCBI taxonomy): Eukaryota > Metazoa > Chordata > Aves > Phaethontiformes > Phaethontidae > Phaethon > Phaethon lepturus. The sequence continues at coordinate 45,893 of NW_010562507.1, forward strand.
ACTGGAAGGAAGAAACATCAGTATCGTATCTGTATCAGCCTTGTAGTGCATCTACTTGTTCCATCTCTTAATAACATTGCTTATGACTACATTTTACAAAATTTTTTTTCCTCTGAAAACTTTCACTAGTTCAACCAGGAATTGAAGATCTCATGAAATACTATATAGAACACTACATCTATGTTATAGCACCAGAAGCACTATATATATGTGTGTGCACCTATCTGTGGTGATTATTACATGTACAGGAACACATCTAACTCTTTTAACAAATAAAATGTCTGATATATGCTCTCTGGCATTCAACAGGCAACACTTTCATACAAATTAACTAGGACAAAGGTTAAGTTACGTGAAACTCTGTCTCTCTTAAAAGAGTCAAGGCTATTAAAACTATTACAGAGGTCTTTTTCATCCCCAAGGGCTACAAAGATAAACATTTTTTCCATATACAGCAGAAAAGTTGTAGGACTACAATACATAGCTGACCAGGTCACCTGCAAAGGATCCCTGTGAAACTTGACCCAGACCTTCTTCTTGACTGAGGTAAAACAAATAGGATATAAGGAGACAATAGATAAAAATAGTTATACCTCTAATTATAAGAAATACACAGGGACAGGGATCCAGCGAAATGCAGGTAAGCAGATTCCCTCAGTTTCAGGCTGAAATCTTCCATTCAAAACCATAAGGGTCAAGTAAGTAGAAAAGGATCACCAGAACAGGGAAATACACAACCAGTTTCACAAGGAAGAAATATTAACAGACTCTAGCTGTCTTCTGTTCTCTTCAATAATTTCAAAACATCCTCACAATAACTCTCTCTTCTTTAGTATTCTTTGAGAATATAACGGTTCCTAAATATATGTCTGAATTCCAGGGAAACATATCCGGTTAAAGATCCCTTATTCTTATTATGGAAAATACCTGACTACTGACAAAAGGATCCAAGTTACTGCTTTGTGTGAAGTCATGCACACGCACAGGCTAAAGCTGCTGGTGGAGAAGACAATCATTTTAGAGGACACAAACATTATCATTAAGGTAAACAATTCTCTCCCTGATGTCCTGAACAGACAGAAAGAACCAAAGAGTCTTTCTGGAGCTCAGTATTAAGATGGGAATTTGGGGATAAAAGCATTAATTTAGGCTGCAATTTCAGATGTTGTTCTAAAATTGAGAGTGTAAGCATGCAAGACACCAATTTTGAATATTTGCCTGAATCTGCCCCCTGTTTTTCCAGAACAGCTCTGTTACCTTCTTTCTTTCCCAGTCACATGCCACTGCTTTATGTTCACAGAACTTGTTTTCATTTTCATCTGTATTCTTGTTATTGGCAAGTGCTTGTGTTGCCTTTAAACAACTTTGCCTACTCCCAAAATAGAGACTTAAACCGTTAATTCTAACCTATGTTAGGGCCATTCTATATTGTTCTAACGCTTTAATCCTAATCAATGATGTGCCAAAAAAACCAAAAAGCCACTCAGCAACCCAAAGACCAGACATATTTAATGACATATGTCTGTATAGTCAGCGCTCTATTTCACTGAAATTGTGCACAAAATATTGCATACAGCTTGACAGCACTATTTAGCTAATCCAAATGAAATCCAGCTTCAAGTATTAGCAAAAGCATACTGTCAGTTAAATTTCACTGCTCCTTCCAGTACCTCATTCATCCTCAAATATGAGAGATGTTTTGCTAACAGTTTGACTCCAGAAAAGTATAAAACAGTGAATGATCAGAAATGTGTCTTCGTCATTTAGATTCCTCGGCGGGTTGTAGTGAACAAAGCTGTCACTCTAGAGATCTCATATGCCAATCCCCTCCCTGAACCTGTGAACCGCTGCGTACTACTAGTGACTCTGATGAATCAACAGGTCAAGATACGGTAAGTGAAAGCTGTAGCATTTACTCAGTGCTTCCAACATGACCAATAGCATGTCTAGTTTCTCAATAAGAAAAAAAATCACGGCTGAATTGTCTTTTTCATATTTTCTACTTATAAAAATAAAAATGACACCAAATATTTATTGAGATATTATGATTTCTCTATTTATTTATTTTTTTCCATAGGAACTTCGTTAACAATTAAAAACTGCTAACATCATTCCTTCCTGGGAAAGCAAATGAGCATGTCAGATTCTTTTGTCTCTCTGATATTTCTTCTACAGCTTGGCTTTGTGTTCCTATTTTTATAAACAGTATCCTAATACTAAGAAGACACTGCCATAGCTCCCTTGTTTCAGCCCAACCAAGAAGATGCTCTGTTCTCCTTTAAAGTAGGAGAAAATCATGCCTTTTCAAAACATAAGAGCAAAAGGTTCTATAACTTTTTTATTTTCCTCTGGACTCTATTGGTTTATGGATTAACTCAGTGTTGAGAAGCTCATATTTCCTAAAGCTTGGTTTACTATAAAATAACCTGACTTGCTGTGGCTCTGGAAATATTTGGACATAATAATCCTTAAAAATATGGAAAACATTATTCCAGTGAAAGCCAGTTTAGGCCAAAAGGAGACACAAAACAAAGCACCCTGGCCATTAGAAAAATCATATTATTGCCAAAATGGGTATGAACCAAGCAGGCATCAGACAGAGCACTGACCTTTGACATCCAAATTTTCCTATCCTGAGTTTATATCAACTATCCAAACTTGTATCCAGCCCTTACACAGAGGCATGATATAGCACTTCTCATTTCCATTAGTCTATTCAAGAGTAAATGAAGATGGTACTATCTTTTCTCATTTCTTAGTCTACACAAAGCCTCAAACACTAAGTAATTCTCAAAAACTAAGGCTGGGTCTCAAGTAACTGTTCTGCTTCTTGGGAATCTCAAGGCAAGACAATGCACATCTGAATTAATTGATTATTTAATATATTTTTTTTTCAGTCTGGCACGACTGGCACCAAGGGAGAGGTCAAAAATTTATTTTGAATTCACACCTCGCAGGACTGGGCCCTTACAGCTGCAAGTAGACTTCTCTTGTGACAAATTTTCACACATTAAGGGATTTGTAACCATTGCAGTAGTACCTGCATAACGTGATGGAATCAATCTCCTATTTCAGCATTAACATGGCGAGACATCCTCTTCTGTATCGGGACAGCGATGACAGCAAGAACCTTTCCACAAAAACTGGTGACCTCTTACACTGCAATAGAATCAAATCTCCTGCTTTCACAGTGCTTAATTATTTAGTCTCCAATTATATTGCCTTTTTTTTGTCCTCTTGTTTAGAAAAATGAAGCCCCCTCCTTGTAGAAATAGTTTCACTGTTTTATCAAATCTCATTGTGTTAAGCTCCTGGTTTTGACTTTTCCATCAGATAATTAATACAGTCTCTTTGTGACCACATTCTAATTGTCAGCGATAAATAAAACACTATTCATATAGCTGTATTCTTTTGTAATGAATTTGTACATTCCATGGAAATATTACGAGAAATCACAAGATTGATGAAAGTTCTTTTTCCTTCATTGAACAAGTTTCTTATCTAAAAAAGTAGAACATTTCCTCCATTGTTCATTTAATTTCTGTATTTTGTGACACCTATAACACTCTGAATAGGGAGAGGGAAAAAAAAGCGTGTGAGGGCTGGAAAAAGTAATGTTTGGGGTCCACGAAAACAATATTTCTGTAGCCTGTGGGCATAGGCCTGTCACAGAGCAGAAAACACATGTACATATTCAGATCAGTGACTTAATTCCTAGGTAACATGACAGAGTCCCAAGCACCACAAAGCTCGGGGATAGTCTTGCATTAATATGGAAGTCCAGCAACACAAGGTAACTAACATTTTTTGCCCACCAGCGTAAGATGACTGGAGGCAAGGGACACATTTGTCTTCAAACCCTCCCAACGTAACTCATTTGCAGGTAGCCCTTACTCCACGCCTCTGCCACAGTGTTTGCATAGAGATGTCTAGATGCCTCTTTTGTGGGTTCCCAATCTTAACATTGCCAGGTACCAGGTCTCACCTGAAACACACTTTCAAGTATCCTTAAGGATTCTCTATTACTGCAGGCAACGCAGCCTCTCCAGGGACTGCTATGAAAGCTAATAAATTACAGGACACAGTAACCACCTGCCCACACCTCAGAAGTAGAGTGTGAGGCAGTAATGGTGTACAAACAGCTCTACCAAGCCTGAAGATTTAGATTTGTTGTCCAATTTATAAAATGTTTAAAGCAGAATTAATAAGGCCAAAATTCTGAACCACAGAGCTGTCAGGAAGTTAGATATGGACATCTTTTGTCTGACAGATGATAATATTTCAGAGAACCTGATGCATCCAGACATGATCACAGATTCTTACTGAAAAAAATTCGCAACAAACCATAACAAAACTTTAGATTCCTTTTTTAAAAATATATTTAAGCTACAAGTAATTAATTTGCCTTTTTGGTTGCCAGCAATCTTGATATGAATGGGGAAACAAGACAGAAAACAGCAACAGACAAGAAAAGACACAATGTACAAGTGTAGAGGTGAGGAAAATAACAGATCACCCCTTCTCTCCTTGCACCCCTCACTCCTCAGTCACAGTCCATTGAAAGTTCAGAAGAACATGCAACCTCCTCTCAGGAAAAATTGGCAGGGCATGTTTCTAGGTAAGTTGTGACACAGGATGAGGGAGGAGAGAGCATGAGGGAGCTTCAAGAGTGGAGAAGACAGTGTATGTAATTGGAGTGGGCAGGGCTCACACCAGAAGAACAGCTCTGTATCTTCCTCCAGGGCCTAACTCAAGATGCCATGACAAATAACTACAGAGAAACTATGTACATGTATTATGAACATCAAGCTATAAACAAAAATTCTTAAAAGCAGAGGCAGCCATTAAACACTCCTCTGTACTTCACAGAAATCCCTGATGCACAGCTGACTGCCTAAAATATGCATTCCTCATATAAGATGCAATACATTGCCCCCTCAGTGCAATGTATTGCTTCTTATACAAGAAATGCATATTATAGGTAATCATGTCAGGAACAGATAATGAGAATGTCACAACTCTGTATGCTTCAAAGAAAGAATGAATTATATGCAGTTACGTGAAAGACCTTCAGGAAGACCTGCCTTAAAACAACACAAAAAAAGAAGTGGCTTATGCTATGCAAAGTCATGATGCTACTTAGTGACAGTAAATCACAAATCTACTTAGATCACTCCATGTGCCATACATCCATGTTGTGCAATTTGTGGATTTGTCTATACCTGCCCCCTGTACATATGGTCTCCTAAAACCTAAACTGACACAAACTGAACCACCTTCTGCCTATTTCTAGCCCTCAGCACAGGAAAGACATGGACCTGTTGGAACAGGTCCAGGAGGGCCACAAAAATGATCAGAAATGGGACACCTCTCCTATGAGGACAGGCTGAGAGAGTTGGGGTTGTTTAGCCGGGAGAAGAGAAGGCTCCGGGGAGACCTTATTGCAGCCTGCCAGTACTTCAAGGGGGCCTATAAGAAAGATGGGGACAGACGTTTTAACGGGGCCTGCAGCAATAGGGCAAGGGGCAACGGTTTTAAACTAAAAGAGAGTAGATTTAGATTAGATATAAAGAAGACATTTTTCCCAATGAGGGTGGTGAAACACTGGCGTAAGTTGCCCAGAGAGGTGGTAGATGCCCCACTCCTGAAAACATTCAAGGTCAGGTTGGATGGGCCTCTGAGCAACCTGATCTAGTTGATGATGCCCCTGCTCACTGCAGGGCTGTTGGACTAGATGACTTTTAAAGGTCCCTTCCAACACAAAGAACCCATGATTCTACTTAAGAGTTTATTTCCTTCATTAGATCAAATTTGGGATGTTTTCCTCTCTTAGTAGTTAAGACACCAGGATACTGGTTATCATCTTTCCTCAGCCACTCACCAGTTTTAAATAAGCATAATTAGATTCAAGATTGTGCAATTAAAGCAGTCATAAGTAGATGCTTACGTAGGATGTTACTACAAAAACAGTAACTAGCAACCACAGGTCACACCCAGCTTGTATAAACTCTAGCTTATGTAGTGAAGTCAAGAGACCCAAGCCTTTCGTTACTCATGCTGGTGGAAGAGGATTCAGAATGTTCTTGCACACTTTTGTGTCCATAACCTGAACTACGCGCAAGTGTGGAAAAGAAGAAAGAAACCTTATGGCGGGTAAGTTAAAAACAGCCTGATCGCTCCAGACATGACTCTTCCAATACAGATGACTGACATTTGCTGAGGAAACAGGATAAATTACATTCAGTTGTTCTCTTGGCAATTTAGCCCTTTTTAGGTTAAATGTATTTATGGGTTATTCTACTAGAACTGATTTTTCTTTTTAATATCATGGGTCTTGAACATATTCTCTTTTCCTGTAACACAGAAAAATAGAATAAGAAAAGATTTTTCTTTCATATCCATTGACTAGACAGTGCTTTTGCAGCCACCTAATCATATAATCAACCACTGTTGGCTAATGACTTGGGCATCAAACTGCCACATAGAAGTCCCTAACTCTAATCCCTCTCTGATACTGAATTGCTGTCTGACCTCAGACAGGTCACTTGATGGCCTCTGGACTTCCATGTTCACCTCCCTACAGAGTGCCTATGTTAGCCTGTGTGCTGCTTTGACAAAGTGCAATCCCAGTATCTATGTATTATATTGCACTTGCTCTCACTCTCATGCTGACTGGAAAGATCTCTAGTTAGAAAGATGTATCATATAATACACACACACACACAAAGTCTATCTACAATTTAGCCTAAAGATTTTTTTTCTGTTATAGCTTCAGCTTTCTGTCGGAGGCAACAACAAGAACCCTGTGTGCATAATGATCAGCATTTTCAGCAGTGATCACCAATTCTGCAGACTTTTGCTTATGAGCATGCTCCCAATGGCTATCCATTAGAGGATAAACACTTACTCAAACAACTTTTTATAAGTTTATCCAATTGTACGTTGACAGGATGATTGAAAATATGTTTTTCCAACAGAGAGATACTGAAAGTAGAAAAAGAACTTATAAGATTTAAATTGAAACTGTGAAGATCAAAACAAGGAGAAATTCGAAGTACACATGGAAAAAAGACTGGTATTAGTCTTTATCGTGTTCTTGCCCCACATATAAGCCATTTTTTGCTGATCTCCTGCACATATTCACTAGAAATTCTTGTGTAACTGTGGACTTTGCAAGGCAAAACAAACTATTAACACAGTAAGTTCTTAGAGCTAACCAATGCTAGCCACTGCCTTCTTTATCTTTCCTACTTCTCCCTCTTATTCTGTTTTACATCGTGTCTTTGCCTGTGACATTCCACTCTGAAAGTCTTAGCAGCACTGTTTGGGTCCTTTAACATCAGAAGGACCTAAAAGACATCAAACCTATGTCTCAGCTGCTATTAAATGTTATATATGTTACATTTTTATTTGCAGGAATAGGAATTAGGTTAGGAATCCTCTTTTCTGTAGATCTTCTTCAATTAAGCATATTTAAGTCAGGAAAATAAAGTGATGATGCAAGCAAGAAACTTTCTAGACATTTTACATCACATGACTCAAACATCACACTCCTATCAATTCAATTTTTTTATCCAGGTAACATATCTGAAACAAGACCCTTCACTTAACTGAAAATACTTAATCATGTTTATGCTCATGGACTACCAGAAAGCAACTTGCTCCAGGCCCTTACTGCAACCTCAGAACTGCATGTGCACATTCATGTTTCTTCCAAAAATCTGAAAAATTAGTATAATTATGACTACATCAAGACTTCACAGAATATAATTCTATGCTGCAAACACAGCAGAAAAATCCCACCCTCTCTGTCTCTATAGTGGAACCCTATGGATTCCCTCAGATATGAATCTCATTCCAAGGTGGTGCTAAACCAAGTCCTGTATCCGAGTTCAGTGAAATGATGGAAGTGTTCCTTACAGCACCATTAGTCTACAAAGGGTTAACATGATCTAGTCATGGCAGGAAATTTTCTTCAAGTGAAATTCCTCTGGAATATCATACTGGGGAAGGGCACTTCAACACATGTATTCACAGAGGGATCTGTATTTTTTTTCTACTTTTTGTTTGTTGGTTGTTTTTTGTTGTTGTATTTTTTTAATGGATCAGGGAACAAGAAAGGTTGAAAGCTTTTGTAATCTGTGCTTCAGTGTCCCATTTTAAATAGCGAGCAACCTATCTTGATACAATAGAGCAACCCATAGCACTGCCTCAAGACATGCCACTCCTACTCCTACCACCTGTCCTCTGCTGGTTATCTTTTTCCAGCAGAGTGTGAAATAATGCCCAGCTTCAAGCAACAAGAATGTAAATTAACTGAGATACAAGACACCTGACAAGATAATGTGCAAGTTTGACAATGAAGATATGAGCCTTCTATTCATCATCTGACATACAGTGTTTCCAGGATCAGACATGCACTTGCTCATGAGAGTTTTAGTATTTCTTTCTGTACATCTGTAAAGCATTCTGGGAGCTAGAGATCCCCCCCAAAAGAGCAGGGACATGGTGGAATAGAACAGTCTCTTCAAACTTTAACAAAGTCTTATCTAAATACAATAGGGTTTTGGCTTTTTTTTTTTTAAATCAAAGATGAATTCTCTGAATGGGCACTTTTTCTTTCTCTGGAAGACGCCTGCAGAAAAGATATTTTAGCTGTTCCTCTAAGTTGTTGTTTTAATTTTTAATAACAACAGTGGATTTCTCCATTTTCCTAAAGCATAGAAAAAAATGGTTTCCTCCAGCTATGTCATAAAATTAGTACATTAGAGAAGCTGAAGAGATGTAAAAGTTTGAAGGAACAAGGTTTTTAATTAACTTGCCTTGTGTCTTTCTAGCCCTGAAAATAACAAATGTCAATTGGCAATCCAAACTAAATAAAGCTGCACACCACACCTCTGATTACAGCAGCACAGAAGCAATCTTGAGGAGAGGACAGGCCTTCAACATCACTCTGAACCTCCAAACAACGGTGCAATCTGGGGACAACTTCACCTTTATTGCAAGCACAGGTAATTTGCTCCATGGCACTCACCTCACATCCAAGTCACTCCAGCTCCAAAACATCTCTGCCTTACAGCTCTGTGTGGTCCATTCCTGAATCAGTAAGCTTTGTCCTGTATCATTCAGGATTCATTGTCCTTATAGGTTTAGGAGTTCTAATCTGAGAGTTCAATTTGCACCTCAAGGCAATAGACAGTAAAGGCAGGTAGGGGCCATCCTCATTCTAAAAACAAGCATGTATCTCTGCTACTAAGGACCAACCTACAGTACTGCAAGTTGTCTTCATTCTGTGATGCCTGAACATTTTGCTACTCTAATAGACCATCGTGCCCCATTTGTCTCCTCTCCTGCCTCTCTACTTCACCTGTTTAAACTCCCCTTGATTAACTTAATGTGTTCCCTATTACTAGAACAGTCTACATGACCCCATTCATAAGACTCTCTCCTGGTTTCAGCTGGGATAGAGTTAATTTTCTTCCTAATAGCTGTTATAGTGCTGTGTTTAGGATTTATTATGAGAATGATGTTGATAACACACTGATGTTTTTAGTTGTTGCTAAGTAGTTGTAGTGCTTATACTCAGTCAAGGACTTTTCAGCTTCCCATGCCTTGCCAGTGGGGAGGTCCACAAGAAGCTGTGAGGGGGCACAGCCAGGACAGCTGACCCAGACTGGCCAAAAGGATATTCCCTACCATATAACATCATGCTCAGTATATAAAACTGGGGTTGGTTGGTGGGCGGGAATCACTGCTCGGGGATGGGCTATCGAACACCTGCGGTGAGCAAATTGTTGCATTGTGCATCACTTGTTTTTGTATAATTCATTTTATTATTGTTGTTGTTATTTCCTCTCCCTTTGCTGTCCTATTAAACTTTTTTTTTTCTCAACCCATGAGGTTTTTTTCCCAATTCTCTCCCCCATCCCACCTGGGGCCAGTGAGGAGGGGAGGCAAGTGAGCATGGTGCTTAGTTGCCAGATGCGGCTAAATGACGACAGACTCCTATCTGTATCTTCCCAAAAGGCTTCTCCAAAAATTTCTCCGAGCAGCTGCTAACTCTTAATGAAAAGTGTATTGAAATGTGTGGCCCATCCTGCCTACATATTTTTTAAACTGTCAGGTTTTCAGGACAACAGGTTTGCCTCCTCACTTGTCTAGAATGATTAAGGGCATACTCACCTTTACTGGGTTGTGCACTTAACACAGAGGGCTGCACAGTACAATTCTGTGGATTGGAGTGCAGCTAGTTTACAATAAACATTTGATCTGATAAACCACAATCTTTCAAGGTAGTCATTAGAAAAATATGGAATTAGGATCATTACTGACCCCAAGTTTGTCACCCACAGCTGTCATTCAGAATTGCTGTCCCTGTTCCCTCTTGCAGGACCATCACCAGCAGAATCACAGCAAACCAAGGCCATATTTAACCTTTCTGAGGAGGGCACCAATGGCTGGAGTGCAACCCAAGAGCCCAGTGAGCCTGGCTGCATGAACTTCACAATATTGAGCCCTGCCAATGCTGTCATCGGACGATACAAACTCAAACTCCAGATTGTTTCTGGGAACAAGGTCTCTTCAACACTCCTGGGCCAGTTTGTGCTACTCTTCAATCCCTGGTGTCCAAGTACGTTTTGATGTATCATGTCCTTCAAATAACTCATTGTCTCAGTCAGGAAATGCGGGTGTCACAGTAAAGCATGTACCTGACAGTCACAGCTACAGAAAGATTTTACTTTTTTTTGCTCAACATCAAGGATCGAGTTTTTGCCCCTTCTTCAGTGCTGCAATGCATCAAAGATCCAAGCCTCTTGCTTGTAGAATAAGAAATCACAGGCAGTAAATATTCCAAATATTTATTCTATAATTTTTTTCCCTCCGATACTTGTGTTCAGTTGTAAACCAAGCAATATCTACCAGTAAGACAACTACTGAGATTACTGAAGGGACAGGAGCATGTCAGTTCCCCTCAAAGGAACTTCACGCTTATTTTATTCACGCTCTAAATGATTACAGAGGTATAGCAGGGAGTCCTAAGCCTGAATGCGCAGGCAGCCAGACCTGTTCCCTAGAACTCCCCTTGAAGTGAGATTTTCAGTTATAGCAAAACAACTTTCCTTTCAGCCAGCATGTCTCATTCTGCTTCTAGATGATGATGTCTATATGGCTAATGAAACGGAGCGACAGGAGTATGTCCTGAATGATAGCGGAATCATCTTTCAGGGACTGGAAAAATATATTCAACAAGAAGCTTGGAACTATGGACAGGTAAACAGCATGACCTATTCCAGAACTTTGAAAATAAGAACAGTGGGTAAATAGGCTCTAGAGCAGAGCGAATCACTATCTCACAGTATGAGAGTTCAGTGTTCCTCTCTTATGATTTTCTTGCAGATAGTCTCACTTGTCAATACATTACAGCAGCATCAGGATCATTTCCCCTGTCTGGCATGTGCCAATACAGAAATAAAAGAAACAAAGCACAATTTTAGTTTTATTTTGCCTATTACACAAACTGGCAAAATTCTGCTTCTTTCTTGACCCTTGTAAAGGGCAAAAGAAGCCATTCCAGTATTAAGCTCTAGGTATTGTGAGGCTAGTACATCTAAGTATTTACACAGTTTGTTCAGTAGGCAGAAGACACTGAAAGGATATCCCAAATCTACTCAACTGAAACAACTTCAGTTGGAATTTTTGAAAATCAGTTTGGCCTTCTAAGCGTAACTGCTACAAATACAGTCATAACTAACAGCCCATCTGTAGTCACACAGCTATCCTGCAACTTGCTGGGTCAATCAAAACCATTCCTGACCACTTCATGCCTTACAACTGCGCCAGCATTTCTATTAATCCCTCTGATCACTGTGGCTACTTTTACACTAATAAATGAAACAAGGATAGGTCTGCTTTCTGCCTCAGAGGCCAAGTGGCATCCTTGCCTGACCACATCCATACTGCACAGCACTTTGGCATTCTCTGGCCCAGTACAGTCTCTGTGACCCTAACCCACAATGATTATTTTGTGGGTTTCTTTCAGTTTAGATCATCTGATATAAGGTAAAGGCAGCCCATCAGAGTGAAGCTTTCATAACAGAAGGGTACCTGTAGGGGCATGACAGGATGTGGGAGGGTGTGAAGCCTGCTGAGCCAGAACTGGAGTGGTCTTGTCCATTCCAGTGGACAAGACGTACAGGCCACGTAATGTCTTCATGAATCCTAGTAGCTATGGCCCCAAACCATGCTCAGAAACATGCTGTCTTTAAAATACTATGGACAGTCAGCAGCCTAGTGCTTATGCTTTCTTATTGGCCTTATTTTCTTTAACAGTACAGAAAATGCCTGTGTTACCAACATCATCCTATTGTGCTAGGAGAAGAAAAATAGGTGGGGAGTTTATCCTTGGGTTTATTTATTAAATTAGCCTTTAATATATTGCTTGGTTTTATTTCAGTTTGAGGAGGATATCCTTGATATCTCTCTGGCTATACTGGATCGAAGTCTGAACCACCGCCAAGATCCAGCTGTTGATGTATCCAACCGAAACAATCCTATCTATGTGAGCAGGGTTATCAGTGCTACGGTAAAGTGATCTATTAGTTACAGCTGTACAACGCACCTACTAACAAAAACCTCAATATTTGATTGTGAATGCCTCAGTGTTTTATAGAAGTAGATAACTTTTCTGCAAAAAAATAGCTACAGAAGAGGTAAAATGGAGACTTATTCTCAAGGAAAAATACCTCAGAAGTTTAATTTACCTTCTTCACAAAAGTTTGCTCATAACTGAAGAAATGTTTCCAAGACCTTTTGGGGAACATTGAATCTCAGATGTATCTTCCTAACAGAATTTCAGTCCATTAGATCTTCTGCTAATTTGGAAAGCCTGTGTCCATTCTGAAATCATTTGCCACATTTTTCAAACACCAAGAGAGACACAAAACATTCTGGAGAACCAGTGTTGGTATGGCTGCCTTTAACGTGTATATTTAGTATCCTTCACTTAAGGGGGAATTCAGTGAGGTCTGTATGCATCTCCTTCAACAAGTAGTTACATCTTCTCAACACCCCCCTATATTCACAAACATACAAAAGCACGACTAAGCATCTGAAAAGTTTTTCATTTTATAAATAATACATGCCTTACTACATTCCTTACCTAAGAATCCTCCAACAGCCCTCACTTCAGGCCATTTCGACTTCAATATGAAGTAAATAGCTCTACTTAGATGTACAAAATTACTAAACGTATGAATACTTAAGGGAAAAAAAATCATTAAAAAAGAACTTACTGTTCTTTTTTACATGACATACATGACACTAAACAGGTCTCTAATAAGTCTGAGCAAGCTATATGTACTATATGCACACTTGCAACAAATGCACATTCAGAGAAAGTATGTACTTCTTTTAGCTTCCATATAAATCACTTGAGAATGTCAACCAATACTGAATACACAGTATAACAGTACAATGACTTATAAGGTGAAATTAATCAATGAAACAGAGAAAATTTAAATAGGCTGGCAGTTAGTACATTTGGGAACATTGTACCGAAAAGCAAGTCAGTTTTGAATCATCACTCTACAATCTCATCTGGGTTTGATCCAACTGTTGCACTTGAGCAGACAAAATTCTATCTAAGATTCAAATACTATGTCCCACCAGTCAGCCTGTGAGAACAGTGGTACAAACAGGGTCATTTCTGCCTATTGCCCTCTCTCTCTTTTCCTGTAAATATTTTAATTCTCTCATGAGAAGGACTCTTTCAGGTTAACAGCAATGATGAAAAAGGAGTAGTGGAAGGGAAGTGGAATGGAAAGTACTGCTCAGGAACCAACCCCTTACACTGGAGTGGAAGTGTGACCATCCTTCGAAAGTGGTACAGAGGAAGATACAAACCTGTCCGGTATGGCCAGTGCTGGGTCTTTGCAGGAGTAACGTGCACAGGTATACATGAAGGGATGAAGAATGCTATCAGAAAGCAAGCTTACTAGAATTCCTGTAGTTTTAACTTTGTGACATGATTGTTGAAGTTTTTTCAGCTTTGACAAAGAGAGTGAAGTACCTATGCTCTCCATGCACGAAGGGTTATTTTCATCTATTTTAAACAGCCATAGGTTGTAACACTGCACACCAGTTTTGTGTCATCAAACAAAACGCAAAGTGGTTTGCCAGGCTGGGCTGGTGAAAAGAGAAAGCTTTCCTGTTTCAAAGCTAGGATTCAAAGAAAACCAGCACTCTTTTAAATCCATCTCCTCACAATGCCAGTTTTCTGCTGTTATGTCTTACCTACTGGTGACACAAAAACAAATCACAATTCTTAGGACCTGTAAAGGGAGATGCAAGTTGGGAAAAGCATTTCATCCTAGCAGTTTCCATTCAGAGCTGCTCTGAGAGACAAGAGTCACTTCAAGGAAAATACAAGGGAGAAATGATGCAATTGAGAGGTATGTCTCAGAGAGGAAGAGGAAAAAGCAGCAGGTAACAGAAACAAACATGGAGAGGAAATGGGAGAGAGAACAGGATGAAGAATGAAAGATTAGAATAAATAGGTGAATCCAACTTCTTAAAAAGAACACAGCAGCTAGGAACGTCCTGTGAGTGGAATTGTCTTCTAAGCAATTGTGTACAATGACCGTGACTTGCATCATATCTGAAAGGGAAGTTTCTGAGGGTATGTTTCCCCACTGAAAACATACACACTAGACTGCTTTGCCAAGAAAAACAGAAAAATACTTTCTAAATGTCTGTGAAATAGGTTTACATCACTTTTATGGTATCCTATATTGCAGTTCTGAGATCCTTGGGAATACCTACTCGTGTTATTACAAACTTCAACTCTGCCCATGACAAGAATATAAATCTGAGTATCGATAAGTACATTGACATTTCTGGAAAGACCCTGCACTTGACTGAAGACAGTGTGTGGTAAATATAATTTCTTTCTTAATATTTCTTCCATAATATTCTCCGCTAATTAAAAGAGCTAGAATCATGCTCCTGAAAAAACACCCCAACCTCATGCTCCCAGTGATGTAAAACCCCATACCAAAAAATCAACAGTGTTCAGAAATGCAGTATGTAGTCAGTTTTCATCATTCTGAAGAATTAACAGAGGAGATACTTTGTACCATTGCTATTCAACATATAATTTGAATATAAAACTTGTCTCTATTGTATGAAAGTTTAAAATTTTCAAAAAAAGGTTGGAGTGATTAATCTCTTACATAAAAGTGATGTCAGCTTGACCCTCAATTCCTAGAGCAGAGCACTCCCAGAAGCCCATAAGTTTTAGACCCAGCTCCTCTGCTACATGCTGTTGATTGCCTCAGACTTTCATGACTACTATTATACATCCCTTGTACAATACTGAGAGGTTACTAAAGTAAAGGTAATATGTTTAATGCTGCTGAGAAAAATTCCATCCCATCCCTTAGGCAGAAAATCCTGTTTCTTTCACCTCAAAGAAGCTGTTAAAAATAATGCTTTTGACAAACAAGTGCACAGAAACTACCACACAGCACATGTGTGCTGTACTGCATGCATCAGTGTTTCAGTCATCAAGCACCCTATACCATGTAGACTGAATGGGACAAGGGTGACATGAAGTAAAAAGTAACTATGAATTAAATACCAACAGATAGCCATGTGTGCAGGAGACCTTTGGCTGCACAGTATGTTATTCTGGAATGTCCAGAATTGAATACTTGACTCTGCAATGAATTATTTTCCTTTTAACATAATTTTTTTCATAACATGCCAACATTTCTCAGAGATTTGAACACAAAAAGCTGGCAAAGAAGGGGAAAGAGGTACTCAAGAAAGGAGACAGCAGCTGCTCTCTCCACAGAGGAATTTCTATCCATTCAACTAGGGTTATTTCTTGCATTGCACCAGAAATGTATCAGATCTTCCAATATAAAATTAATTGTATGAATCAGGGATTCCCTATTCTACCTCCCTTACAGGAATTTCCATGTCTGGAATGAAAGCTGGTTCATTAGAAGAGATCTTGGCTCTTTTTATGATGGATGGCAGGTTCTGGATGCAACACCCCAGGAAAGAAGCAAAGGTAACACTGCTGTAAATATAAAAAACTGTAGATATTGTTACTCCTAAAGATTGCTACTGACATTTCAGGACAACTCTCTTCTATCTACTCCCTGTAGATGTAGCATTAATTCAGGTGCACAAGAAAAGCAATACACACATCAATCTCCAGTAGGTTACTTTTCTGTCAGCCTCTGGATTGCCTACCAGTATGCAAATTCTTACTTTTTTGATCCTTTGCCTCCACAAAAGCCAAGACATCTTAAGATCACTTATCTCACCCTTGCTTGTCTTAGCTTCCAACATTACACAGATTCATAAAACGACATAGAATAGCTAAGGTTGGAAGAGACCTTTAGAGTTTGTTTACTCCAACCCCCTACTCAGCACAGGGTCAATTAGAACAGGTTTCTCAGGACTGTCTCCAGATGGAGACTCACAAGCTCTCTAGGCAAACTGTTGCAGAGTTTGACCACCCTCACAGAAAAAGTTTTTTTCTTGTGTTTAAATGGAATTTTCTGTGTTTTGGTTTGTGCCCACTGCCACTTGTCATTTCACTGGATATCACTGAGGAGAGTCTGATTCTGTCCTCTTTACATCCTCCCATCAAATATTTATACACATTGATAAGATTTCCCCAAGCCTTCCCTTCTCCAGGTTGAGCAGTCCCAATTCTTATCCCTTAATCATTTTTGTGGCCCTTTGCAGGACTTGCTCCACTATGTCTGTACCTTTCTTGTACAAGGATCCCAGAACTGGACACAGCACTCCAGATGTGGTCTCACCAGTGCTGAGCAGAAGGAAAGGATCTTGTCCCTTGACCTGCTGGCAATGGTTGTCTTGATGCAGCCTTGGATGTTGTTGGCCATCCTTGCCACAAGGGCACATTGCCAGCATTAGACACATTTGTTGGCTTGCATTGGTCAGATTTAGCAGCAAAACATACTAAAACCCCTTTTAGCAAGATGCTAAGTAAGTAAAGATTTTAGAGCTTATAGTCACAGAGTTGACCCAAAGAGTTTACAACAGAAAATAAAATATGCCCCATGACTCTACCCTATATTTTACAGGACACACTGGAATGGGTAGGAAGATATTTCGTATGATGTCCCCATGGCATGCAACAACATGGCATATATGTACAAAGATAGGTGAAAGATGCCCCAAAAACTGTTCTCTGGTTCTGAAACCAAGTGACATAGAATGGCTTTTGTTCAGAACACTGAACTCCCCCTCCCAGACCAAAATAATAGCACACCCTGCTGGGAACAAACCCTGGTCTGTCCCATTCCCTGAATTCTTCACAGCCACTGTCTGAAAGATAGCTCATTGACAAGGCAGGGAAAAAACACACTAAGAAGCTTGCTAGCAAGTAAACAGTGTGAATGACCAATGGCCAGCACTTAGGTTCACACTTTGGCTCTGGTTTTATTTACTAATACAGACACAACTTCATTGATCTAGTTTGATGGCCTCTCTCAAAAAGATTCATTTATTTGGCCACTTAAAACCTGTCAAACTCCAAATAAACTGCTTATCATTCCTCACTACTAAGTTTACCAAATTTAGCTTCCTCAATGCACATACAGCATTGATGACTCACATCTCATAAATCTGATTGTACTTCTGACTCCTCCCCTCTCCTTTCACTAGAGAGCTCAGCATACAGCCTTGCAAGCTTTGGAGGGTTAGAACATTTCACATAGCACACAACATAAGAAGTGTTAGCTCTCCCTACACCTCATTAGCCTTACAACCTCCTCTGTGCTCCTACCTTTTGATAGAAAACGCATGTGGAATCTCTGATACCATAATGCACAGACGTAGAAATAATGCACTTTATCCAAACTTGTCTTTGGAGTGACTACCTCTCCCTCTTGCTGTGAGCATGAGGATTTGTCAGCAATCTTTTGCAACAGGCATTTAATTTCTCCCTCTCTCTCTTAATACAGGCATATATCAGTGTGGTCCTGCCTCCACCAGAGCCATTAAGGAAGGGGATGTGAACCTGGATTATGACAGCTCATTTGTGTTTGCAGCAGTGAATGCTGACTATGTTACTTGGATTCACTATAGCAAGAAAAGAAAAGAGAGAATTTATTCTGATACTAAGAAGATTGGAAAATTTATCAGCACCAAAGCAGTGGGCACCAACTCCCGTGTGGATGTCACTGTTAATTACAAATATCCAGAAGGTAAATCCTTTATTACAGTTGTCTTGTCACTGATGGTCAGAAGTGAAAGGAATTTAGGCCTTCATTGGATTGAGCACTGACTTAATTTCTTTACTTCTGGAGGAAAGTGAATTTTCAAAGTCCTAAGGCTCATTGTCAGCTGATAAGTGATTCAATATGGCCTTTGTGGCCCTTCATGAAGTACTCATGTATTCAATACAAAGTCAAAGCTACTTCTGTAAAACATTCTGTCCCAGCTGTTCTGATAAGCCAGTGAGAATATTTCTGTTATGACATGCAGCAATAGCCATTCTGGAAAGTTGCTTGGGGATAGTTTCTGCAGAAGGATTTTTTCACTCTTCTTAATTTCAGAGGAGATGGCAATTGCCCCAGCTTATGCAGAACTGAGCTCTCCCGGGAGTTATCTTTCTACTGCTTACAGCTTCTAAGAGGTGCCCATGAACAGCCAGCCAAAGCTGACCGGCAGGTTTTACTTTCCAGCCTTCATGGCCATGTATATTCATTTGCTTTTTGTCTCAAAATTAGCATTTAAGTTAGACCTCATGTCCTCCTCTTGTGTATCTCTGCCCTCCTCAGCTTTCCCAAGCAGTATTTATTGAGAGCAATTATGGCTCCATTGCATTATATACAGCATGCATGAGATCTCTGACCATGTTATCTTTCAAAGCAGGATCCTTGAAAGAAAGGCAGGTGTATAAAAAAGCACTGAAGCTGCTTGGTGTGAGAAGCACTGGAAAAAGAACCAAAACTACAAGACCTAGAAGGCGATCTTCAGTAGCATGGAGACAAAATATGACACAGCCTGCACAAAAACCCAGTATCTCAGGGAAGCTGACCCTTGATGCATCTCCTGTAATTGGCCAGGATATCCTCCTTACCTTGGCACTCAGGAACTTGATCTCAGACTTCAAGACTGTAAAGGTTAAACTGAGGGCTTCAGCCATTCTCTACACAAGAAAACCAAAGGCAGAGATTTTGCAGTTGTCTAGATCTATTAAACTTGGATCTGAAGAAGGTAATTTTAATTTTATTACAGCTTAGAACAAGACATAGCTTTGGTTTGTGGCCAAATCACATAGAAATAATGGATGGCTCAGGAAATGCATGACGTGCAAAAGGTTGGAGGTTAAGGCTATTCAGGGGAAGAGAAACATATATATTTGCCCTGTCTTAAGCATTTGCTTTTGCACACTGCCAGATAGGATACTGAACTGGGTGACCTTTTGTCTGACCCATCACAGCCACTATTCGTTCTACATTATGACCATTTTTGCTAAGAGAGAACAACTGAGAGACATATGCTGGAGACTAGTCAGCTACCAGCTCCCCATAAGCAAAGTATAAAGGCAGATTAAAGGGTGAAACATAAGCCTACATCTTTTGCAGCAGTAGGACAGTAACTACAGACCACAGTAAGAGCTACGCTACCTGCAGGTAGTGGCCTTTGCCCTGCTTTTATAGGGACAGAGTTGAAAAATGAGATGTGTAGCACAGATGAATATAACTACCCTCTCAACCTAATACACAACACACTATGATTCTTTCCATCATTCCAGCAGCAGATGAACAGTTTTTCTCAAGGTACTGAGACGCACGGCCTTCCTCATTGGCACAGAGACCCTGACTGTGCACCCTCTTTAAGGCAGAGGCTGAAGAGCTGCGTCAGCAAAGGCATATAAACCAACCCATCTTTTCACTTCTGCCTTTTGCAAGGAAGGAGCATTAAATGTCCAGCTTCAGATAAATGCAAAAACCACCAGCAGGGGTTGCCACATATATCCATCCTCAGAACTGTCCAGCTACCGAACTGTACCTGATCATTTAGTCTTTGATGTGAATGTAAGTAGAAGTCACCTATGAGCATCATTCCTGGCTACTGGCTGTCAACACCCACAAATGGACAGCCCCAGGGTGATAGCATCCCTGCTCCTTAAAATACAGATATATTACAGATAGCTGGTACTTAGACACAGAAAAAAGAAGAGGGGGAAATTCTGTTTCTATTTCCATTCCAGTGAAAGAGATTGCATTCAAGATCTCCTATTCCCAGTACAAAAACTCTCTGATGGATGACAGGAAGATCCTAGTGACTGCTGTGTGTGAAACCAAACAGGGAGCCTCGCTTCTAGTGGAGAAGGATATTGTACTTCAGGATCCTTTTCTCACCATCAAGGTAAAAGCTAGTCCTCTCTGTGTCCCTAGAGAGACATATTGAGAAGCAACAACTAGAATTCTTGCTCCACCTATTCCTCATGGGAAGTGAAATCATGCCTGAGGGTGATTTGATGTTGTTGCTCTAGTAATAGGCAATATGACAGAAGTGAAATGAGATACATTAAGGAAAAACAAGCTTTTTCAAGGCATAGCTGTGCTATGGTATTCTTGCCAGTGTTTGTTGACATGGCAGTGATAAAGTTCTCACTGTTATGAGGGTTACAAGGTAAGATTATCGACAGAGAGATAGACAGAGAGAAACAAAGAAATCTAGTCCATATCTAGGCCTCTACTTTTGTCAGGGAAGTCTGATCATTCTCTTCCAGTTTACTTAGGAAGCCTGATTTTTACTTTTTCACTGACTGGCTGATAATGCCTGGGGCTGTGAGGCTCATTATTACTAATACTCAAGGAAGTTCTTTCACCTTATTGGGAAAAGTGGCACTTTTCACCTTCTATAACATCTTCCCAAATGATTAATAATTAGAACTGGAGGCTTTTTTTTCCACTTAAGGCTGACTTCATATAAATGTTGTACAACGCGTAAAAAGCAATTCTTAGGCTACAGGAAAGACCATGCACTATGTGTGCCCAGGGACAGTCCTGGGTTTGCATGGCCCATCATATCCACATAAACTAGCTTAACTTGTTTTGGACAGTTCAGCACATGCACATGCTGTATCAGACATGGGATCAAATGCTATCTGCCTACTGTACTGTCAACAACATAGAGAGAGTATGATAATTCGCAGAGTCTTTCAGCACCTCCAGACTAGATTAGCTATCCCAGACCACTCTGTCAGTTGCATACAGGAAAAGGAAGGTTACACACAGCAATAAAAAGGTTGGATTTTTGCAAGTCTGGCCATTTCTGAATACCAAGTTCTAGTGGCATTTTGTAAAAAGCTTTCTGTGCTGCATCATGCAAATAACAGTCAGCTTATATAGGGCAGGCACCCGAATTAAATTACTTCTATTCAGTGACTAAGTTTCTAGAGGGGTTTATGTTTCTGTTGATTGAAACTTATGTATAAACATGCAATAATAGAGAAATGCAAGTGGACTGTTTGACTTCCCCGTTATGTTAATTAATATCACATTATTAGAAAGAGACCTGATGGGCAGACTAAAGGGCAAGAAGGAAATGCACAGGCAATGGAAGGAGGGACAGGTATCCTGGGATGAGTACAGGGACGCTGCCTGGTTGTGTAGGGATGAGGTCAAGAGAGCCAAGGCACGGCTGGAGCTGAACTTGGCAAGGGAGGCAAAGAATAATAAGAAGGGCTTCTATAGGTATGTCAGTCAGAAAAGGAAGATCAAAGAAAGCGCACCTCCCTTGATGAGCAAGACTGGCAAACTGGCAAAAATGGATGAGGAGAAGGCTGAGGTACTAAATGACTTCTTTGTCTCAGCCTTCACTGGCAATGTCTCTTCCCACACCTCTCGAGGGGATGGCCTGCAAGACAGGGACTGGAGGAGCAAAGTCCCTCCCAACTGTAAGAGAATATCAGGTTTGTGACCACCTGAGGAACCTGAACATGCACAAGTCTATGGGACCTGATGAGATGCACTCGGGAGTCCTGAGGGAATTGGCTGACATAGTTGCCAAGCCACTCTCTGTGATATTTGAAACGTCCTGGCAGTCAGGTGAAGTCCATGAAGACTGGAAAAGGGGAAACATTGCACCCACCTTTAAAAAAGGTAGCAAGGAGGACCCTGGGAACTACTGACCCGTCAGCCTCACCTCTGTGCCCAGGAAGATCATGGAACAGATCCTCCTAGAAGCTATGCTAAGGCACATGGAGGGCAGGGAGGTGATTTGAGACAGTCGCATGGCTTCACCAAGGGCAATTCCTGCATGACCAACCTAGCCAGTTGTATGACAGAGTGACCACATCAGTGGACAAGGGAAGAGCTACAGACGTCGTCTATGTGGACTTCCCTAAGGCCTTTGACACGGTCCCCCACAACAT
>NW_010562508.1:0-10037 GCF_000687285.1 Phaethon lepturus
GGTCAGCCAGAGCCAGCAGGAAAGCCCCCCGGCCGTGCCCGCGTCAGGCCGCGCTCCGGCGCAGAAATGCTGTTTTTCACCACTGCAAGCACCATGGTGAGGCAGCTCCATCGCCAAGCCAGCCGGCCCACCCCGCCGGCAGGGCCAGGGCAGGCCGGCCTGCACCTATTCAAGCAGACATTCCCCATTTGGTTTCTCCCGTTCAGAAAGGACTCGCTGTAATAGTGTCAGACGTATGTCCATCCTGCAGCCAGACACTCAAAAAGCAAGCACACAGGCAAGCAAAAAGGAGTCTTACTAGATTCCTCTCCCTTCTCCTGCCACAGTTTTCTGGCAGGAAACTACCTTCTTGATTCAGTGTCATCTCAACAGTTTTTGGGGACTATTTGGTCACGCCTGAGCTCATTCAGAAGCATTTAATGACCAGCAAAGCATGCAATGGTAAGTTACATATCCTGCAAGAGATACGATATGCTAAAAAAAAAAGAAAAAGAAAGAAGGAAAACCAGGACAGGAACGACAATATTTACAAGATGCTTAACAGCTTGCAATCTGTTAACAGACTGGATTCGTACAGTCCTGCCACTTAGACAGGATTTATCGTCACTTAACAGCTTGCAATCTGCTAACAGACTGGATTCATACAGTCCTGCCACTTAGACAGGATTTATCGTGTTTCCATAAATGAATAAAAACATCTCCCAACAACAGAAATTACACTGACCGCACCATGGGAGAACTGATGATCAAAACCTGGTTAGTCCAAAACAGATGAGAGAGACCAAGAGGTTAAAGCCAGGAGCAATAGCAGAACTTGGGCAAATTGCAAGAAATTTTTCTGATGACGGGCCACAGATCATTACTTAGCGGTTCTGTGGATGAGAGTTGATCTCTGCCCTTCTGAGCCTATCATCAGCTTCTACAAGGTGTTGTAGAACGGCGCAAAGGAAAACAGATACCTGACTTCAGATTTCTACATTACTTTTTTTTCTCCCCCAAAAATAGTACTGTGTCCATGAAGGAGGAAAGAAGTGGGGACGCAGTTTAATAAAAAGCTGTTGATTTCTCAACTGTAATTATAAATGAAAATAAAGTCCATCAGAAGCGAAAACGAGCTAGCTACTGATGCCATTATAAATGTGAATGCAAACTGGCAAAGAAAACAAAAGTAGCTCAGTTGTTTTGGGTTGTAACAAAATAACCTTTTGTTTCTAGTCCACATTTGCTAGTTTTAATAAATGCAAATGAAATAATATGGGGCAGACAGAAGATTTAGTAAAAAATATTCAAAGTAGTAGGCCTGCATACAGAGTAGTTGTGTAATACCCTCTGAAAAGCAGAAACTATAAGCAGAGGAAACCACCACATCCTTCTTTACTCTCCATTTACTTGCAAACTACCTATATGGAAACTGTCAATGCAAAAATATCCTCTTGACTCAACAGGCTTTTCATGTGTCGGTTCTGCGCCCGGTTCCAAATGTCCATCCCTTCTCTATTAGATATGTAAGGAAAATGCGATTAAGACGCATTCTGTATATAAAGGGAAGTCAGGAAAACCAGATATAATGAACATATTTTTTAATATTTCAAGCCTTTACATTGCAGACCATTAATAAAGTCAGCTAGGCAAAGTCATAGCAGTGACTGAAATCATATTCTTACCACTTAACAGCAACAACAGAACTATGGTACTAAGAAATTGGTGCCAAACGCTATGTCAACATCAGTCATTAATGAATAAAAAAGCAGTTACTTATTAAACACAATGATAACAAAGTTAATACTCAATTTACACAGTATATTCTGCACATCTACTCTTTCTTTTCCATATTTTGAAACACACATTTAAGAATACTCGAGAGGTATCAGCTCTGATTACAAATACATCTTAATTCACCCCCGAGAGCTGGTACTTAAACATGCAGCACGTTATGAACTGGGGAGATTAAGCATGTTCATCTTTGTTCCACTTGCTGTTTTCCCCATACAAACAACCTCTGAATTTCTCAGCAAAGAGATGCCATTTTCCCTACGCACATCAAGACATCACCCTCAGATGCATTGCGCACATTCCCCCTTCGGCCGAAGTTAATAGAAAGGCACATGAATCCCCCAACCGCGTCGCTGGTTTGCTGATGTGCAGCAGAAGAGGATCGGACACGTGCTCAGAAAAAAATGCCTTTGTGCGTTACAACACGCACATCTTATCACGGACGGGAGCCCTCTCCTATTAGAGCAGCTTCTGCGAATCCGGGGAACAAGCAGCCACCAGCAGCTGAAGGTCCTCGCTGCTGTCGAGCCCCATCATTGCTCCAGTCTTGGAGTGGTTACAGAAGTTCTGGTATTTCAGACTCAAGCATCTCTTGTGATATTTTTTGTTGCCTAATCTTCTTTCCCATCAGAGTAAACACAGCGCCTTGAATAAACTTGGGGCTACTTCTGAACGGCTTATGGAAAGAATGAGAAAATAATGGTCGTTTGATCTGAGTAGCTTCGAATGGACTTCTAATAGAACAGCAGTGGAAAATCCACCTCAGTCCAATTTACATGCTGAAGTCCTGCGAATTTTTAGTGGCTATTCTTTCTTTCATAACTTAATGCGCTTGTATAATTGTTTTAATTTGGGTTTTATGCATATATGATATTTGAAAATGAAATCTCTTGTTAAAACTACCAGCTCCTGTTACTCCTACAGCACACTGCCTCAGAGGCTTGTCCACAGATGTGGACTTCTCCCTTAACTGCTCACTGTATACAGATTAGAGTATTTGTCTGAAACAAAGAAAATACAGTATGCAAAGGAGGAATAACTCCATAATACACAGAAGAAAGCCCTCCTTTCTCCTGTAGCC
Source organism: Phaethon lepturus (assembly GCF_000687285.1). Taxonomy (NCBI): domain Eukaryota; kingdom Metazoa; phylum Chordata; class Aves; order Phaethontiformes; family Phaethontidae; genus Phaethon; species Phaethon lepturus. Next base: position 2,855 of record NW_010562508.1, read on the forward strand.
AAAGCAAGCAGATGATAATCAATACAGTGGGCACTAGTTATTCAGCGGATATTGGTACAGGACACAGCAGGGAGTCATTCCCTCAGGAGAATTTTTGTTCTTCTTTCCATTCCTCCTTGTAATTTACCTATGCCTCCTATGATACCTGATATGCTCAAGTATATCCCAGAGAGCTGATTTAAACCATCTTGTCTCCTGATTTCTTCCTCGGTTCCAGACTTGCCAGGAATGTTGTCTCAGTCTTCAAACAACAGTTTTTGTTGGAAGGCTACCAAAAAACCAAGCTTATTTAAAACAAGGAGGTTAAGTAAACAAATCGATTTAAAATAAAAGCCACAGCAGCTAAACACTAGTTTTTACGTTAGCTGTGAAACAAGTTCACCATTCCAGAACTTGGAACTGCAGCTCACATGTCACACCTCAGAGCAACACGTACCAGAATAAGTACCGAAGGGGATCCTATTTCAAAGTGTATGTTTAGGAACCGCCACACAGTCCCTTTCCTTTTTAAAGGAGTTTGGCATTAAGAAAAGCTTACTGAAAGGATCAGGTAAAATCACAGCAGAGCATGCACCTGGTGTGCAGTAGCTGTTCATCTCTCAAATGAAGCTACCGGCCAGGAGAAATGCTGCTCTGCAAGGTGGCATCTGGGGAAAGCGGAGGAAGTGTCCACAGTCGGACTCTGGCAACATTTGGCCCCTCGTGTGACTGGGGAGATGTTCTGGTTCTGCCTCCCTTTTCCTCTAGATGCACGCTGGAAGATCACCCTTCTCCCAGAACTTTATTACTGACTTTCATCTCAGCCTGGGGACAATAAAGGTCATGATTTACAGTGTCTTTTGAGGTTCCAAATGAGCTGACCAACATCCCCAGGCAGCTCCATGGCTTGCCAGCCTTTCTACATCTTTACCTAACTTACAGATATGGGCCTGTTCACAGGCATGTTCGACTCTCCTCTTCAACCCCTCTTTGATGTATCTGTGCCATCCTTTCAGAGAACTGGCAAGACTTCCTCTTCCCTTTTAAGTTATCTGCTTGGTACATTTTAGCATTTACGGTCAGTGAAGAAATTTTAAATTCTTTGTTCATTCTTTTTTTAGTTAAGGTTTCTTGTTTTCATTTCTCAACAATGCTCCAAGCAATCCTTGAGGAGCATCTTCTTGCAACCAGAAAAATACTGAGTACATTAATGTAGAGGTCTCATCACAGCTCCTAACTGAAGGCTGTGAAACACGGTAGAAAAACTACTGTCTATTTAAAACAGCTTGCCAAAACGCAGTGAGTGAGTTATATGCAGCTTCTTAGACTTCTAAGTACAACCTACGGTAATGTACAGTCCTGTACTGGCATTTTCTAGCACTGTAAACATCCTAGAAAGTGTTTCTTTGAGGCAAAATTAGCTGTCACCATTGTCTGCCTTAACAGTAACTGCTCCAAGTCTAACTGGAATAACAGCAGAGCAGATCTCTCCCAATTTCTGTGGAGTTCTCTACCTGTTTAACATATATTTAGATACAAGAGGTGACATTACCATTCTATCCATATATTCTAGAAGTTTGGACCATTATTTTCCACGTGGAATGGTTCACCTGAAGTCAGCTATGAATTGCTTTGCTTTGAAGACTGTTTGAATGCCAAATGAAAGCTCATGAGAAAAATGTTCTCGGGGAACAACGTACCTGCCTACAACGCACTTGGAGGGCTGAGACATTATTTTGCAACATCTGGCATTAAGGGACATACTCCTCTCAAATCTTCAGCTTTCTCACTGTTGTGCTGCTGACCGTATTCACCTGTGGGAGTTGTAAAAGGGACTGCTTTTGTAAGCCATGGAGACTTAACAGATCACTACCTGACTAATACCATTTAGGCATTTACAGAGAGTTTCATTAACATGGATTAAATAAGTCATCAAAAGGTCCGTGTGTTGACTGTGTTACATGCAGTTAATACGGTAAAGATGGTGCCCACATCCAGCTTTAACAAACATATTTGATTGTTTAATGTCCCTCTGCACACCCCGTTTAACAAATACGGCCTTTGGGGGGGAAAACAAAATAGACTGCAATTTGAAGAGAACACGGAGCCAGCGTTCTGCACCACCTAGTTAACCTCAAACAAGATTAATCAGCTCTCTCTACCCGAGATGGTGTCACCCAGCTAGTATCTGCTAAGAAAATTTCATTGTTCAAAATGCACTGCTTCTTGCTAAGCTGTTTGTTTTCTGTATTGACAAAAGACATAACGAATATGAGAATGTCCTGTCCTTTAAAATGCAGACTCTATTACCAGGTCTCCTTTCAGCTTGCCTTTGCGGAAGGGATGAAGCAGATCTTGCATGAGCAGGACAGCCACCCCTGGGTCCTCAGGGAACCCGCTGTTCTGACTCCCACCCACCATTATCAAGTATCTCCCCTGTAAAAACTAACGTTTCCCAATGTCCGTGGGTAGATGTGGAATCACAATCAACTGCTCAACGCCTAAATTCTTATTTTTTAGAGCGTCACTGTAACAGGGACGTACACATCCACATAACAGCAACACTGCATGTAGACATACAGTCCCAGTTTATCCACCTTTTGATAAATTCCAGCTCTATTTTTAGAGCTTGTATAAACTAGTGTGGGAGTTTATGTAAAACAAGGTGGTTGAGGGTTGGGAATGACGAGTTCTCAGACAGCTCTGTCTAGTTTATACATTACTCAGAGAATTTTGCTGTTAAATGAAACAAGATCCATTTGTAATGAGATGTATTTTATTTTCTATTTAGGAAAGACTGAACATTTAATTGGCCCAGTCTTAGTGTTAATCCACAGCAGTGCTAAATTTAGATCCAGAATTGGCTTCTTATGATTTGCATGTTTTCAGCTTTATGATTAGAAAATAGTACCGGGGGAAGCACAACAGCCAGTCAGGCACAGCCTCCGGGGCCAAAGTCAGATAATGCAACAGCTTGACCTCAGCAAGCTTCAAGCAATTGAAAAAAACCAACACCCCCACACACTACATACCGCTGAAATTGTAAAAGGGACTAGAAAGGCAGAATGCAACGAACAGAATTAGAATCGGACTAAGGTTTTGAGAAAACATCTTCATTTAGGCAAAAAATATCAGAAAGAGTGGCAATTAGAATATTTACCTAGGAAATATTCTATTTATCTAGAAAACAGTGCCCTACCATACCTACCACGCATAACTGCTATTATTTAATGAAGCACATCGCTTCCACCAGTAGCCGGGCACCTCTGTGCTCTTTCGTACAAACACGCATCAGTGCCCCGCGCCTCAGAGGAGACACAGCCTAGAAGGGAGGTAAGAACAGAGGCTCAGTCGACGCGATGATAAGCAGCAGGGTGGCATTCTTCACTGATCTCCTGTTCTGATGCTTACACGAACCGTCTCACAGACACAGCACCGGGACTGCACAGCTGTAAACTAAAAAAGAGCGCTGTAAAAATACAGGAAAAGTGCACCTGTGTAATTTGCAGTATGTATTACAAAACCAAAAAGATACCGCTCAACATGTTATGCCTTCTTTTGAATGCGATTTTTTTGCTAGCCAAAGACACAAGGGGTTCAATAAGGTCTTCCTCATAACTCTAACGCATGGTTTTATCTACCATGCAAAAGCATATTTTCCCCTCTTGGCCTTATGAAACTCAGCTATAAAGTCTCTGGACCATTTTTCATGTGTTCTTTCCTACCATCCAAGTCTTCTCTATAAAAAGAAGAAACAAGGACTGGCATTTCATAAAATGCAGACACAGATCTAAGTGTTATGCAGTGAGAACAACTACTCACTAGGGACTTGGAAAAGATCAGCACAGCTATTGCAACATATAACGTAACTGAGATGGAAAAAACCTCATCTTCCATCCGGGATGTTTATTGCATATGTTACAGTCCTCTGTACATCCAGCCATCACTGATGCTCATAGGAATCGTATGAGCAGAAAAAGAACAGAACATTCTCAAGAAAGCATCTGCAAAAGGAAGCGTGATCTCCAGGGTGAGAGCTTGTGTCATTAAGCGTCTGACATCAGATTTCATTCAGGCAATAGCAAAATTCTCACCGACTTCAATAGCAAAGTTTGGGCTATAGGCTCCCCCCGCACTTTCCATTGGCCTTGCTCCTTGACAATGAGATTAGTGTTACAGAAATAGACCGAAGCCTTAAGATACACGTAAAGGAAAAGATTCGGTGCTACGTCTGTATTTGCCCTTCAGCTACGAAACGCTTCACTGTTTTGAAAGTGCAGAGGTCAGCATACACACAGACAAATCTGGAGCGCTGGTCTGGACGCTGGTTTGAGCCACAGGCAGGGTCACACACCCCACAGCCCCGTTCCCAATGAGAGGCATCACGAGATAGAGGCACTTATTTTTTGGCAGCGTTACGCACTGTGCTACGCTAACACACCTGAATCCATGCTGAAATTGCAATCCAGGGCCTTTCTGGGAAGCGGTAATACCTAATTTTCCTGAACTTTTCAAAATACTGTTGCAAGACACAGTGTGGGACAGGGCTGAGATGCAAAATCTCACTTTGCAAAGTCGGTGTACGGCACCGTTTGTGTGAAACCAGACCCCCCTTCAGAACAGTGGGCTAGCGAACTGAGCCATTTTGCCATCCTTGCTTTGAAAAACTAGAAATCGGTAAAACAAAGTATTAGTTAGGTTTGGTGCATCTAAAACTGCTTAGTGAGCCCGAACTCTCTTGCAAGCAGTGCCCGCCAGCGCAGCCGGCCAGGGCTGCACTGGTACAGCTCCCCGGGGAGCTGGCTCAAGCGGAGCCAGCAGCCCCCTCCCAAAAGCATCCCCTGTCCCGGGTCCGACTCGGTCACTTTGCAGTACACTGATGACATTATTTCAGGTCAGAATGCTTTCTTGTGTGTTTGTTTTTTTAAATGGAAAATGTCTTTTATCACGCAGATGTGTAACTGACCTCCGGGCAAAGGTTAGCATCGTAGCCAGAAAACACACTGCACAGCACGATGAAATGAAAAGTTTCTCTTTTACTGAAAAAACAGTGATATCCAGGCTTTAAAAGTATAATAAAAATGTAAACTAAAAACAAACCTTAATGCAGCCAATAAAATTCCATTTTAGTCTAAATAGTTTTTAAACCAAATGTTAGAGTAAGTACATTTTATAAGGCCATCTAACCTCACAATTCCATATGCAGTTTCTTTTTTTACCTGGAACACTACTATTTTTTTTTTTTTTTCCCACTGCTTAAAGATATTACAATTGTTATAACTAACTTCCTTAACTGGCACTTCCATTTTTATGGGTATCTGAAAGAAGCAATTAAAAAGTTTAAAATAAAAAGTATCAGACAAATACATGATTCATGCTGCAATTTTCCATACGCTTTCATGCTGCGATTTTCCATACGCCGACTACTCCCAACTTTACAACTTGGCAGATGCTGGGAATATCCCAAGTCTATCCTTGCAAGTCTCCTCCAAGAGCATCGAGAAAGCATTTTGTAAGGCTTTAAACATCAGCAGGTTCTCAGGTGTGCTACGGGTAAGCCTCCAAAATATAAACGCTTAACCAAACCTTACCGTAGTCTACTAGACCGAAGTTTTCCGACTCCCACTATTTTCAGGCACTTTTACCCCCAATCACCTTTGAGAATCAAGGTGAAAGAAACCTGAAACTAGGACTGAACATGGAGAAACCTCCTGCCAAGTCAGGTGGAAGGTGAGGATGTACTGTTCTCCTTGCAGAGCACTTGATCCTTTACATAGGCTCTACTTCGGGTCAGGCCCAGGGCTGAGTTCCGACCTGTTATCCTGAGGCAAGGCAGCCTGACCGGGAGGCTGCGTGCCGCCGGTTTCGCACCTGCAGAGCGCGTCCCCGTCCTGACGCGCGTTACAGGCTGTTCGGCAGCTCCTGCCCAAATCGCTCGCAGCTGCACAGCTCGGCTGGCCCGGGCACTCGGAGCGAGCGACGACGGAAGCGCCTGGCAGCGCGCCGGCACAGCCCCATCCGTCCCACGGGCACCGCCTGCCCTGGTCTTCGCTTTCGCAAATGCCCCTGTAAAGTTTCCGGAACCGATGCTTTTACAGCGCTTAGAGCCGTACCTCTGTTAGTGTTTCCACATTTCCTCCCTCCCATGGTAACACCCTCATAATAATCTCCCATTAAAAAAAATGCATCTGCTTTTTTTTTGCATATGCAGGACTAAAGAGCTACCGGTTGCAAAAATCATTTGAAGGGATTTGGTAAAATTTAGAGATGGAACTTTATTTTCTTACCAGTCCATCAATATATACTGCAAAAGGCTTTAAGAGGCAGCGCTGAAAAGCAGCCCTGTTTAAATGCTTTCACAAATTAAATGGCCTTCATTTTCTCCATATACCTCACTTAAAGCAAAATGCCTTTGCACAGCTTTGTGCGTATTGGGCAAGCAGCGAGGCTGTAGGACTAGGGCGATTACCTAAAAGGATCAGGCATTTGGTGCGACACAATTGCGCTGAAGTCAGCCAGTGTTTCGGGAATCGGTCTCGCTGAACACTCCTTTTTACGGCAGAGTACTGTGGAGAGGAAGACACATGCACAGGAAAGAGCAGAAAAGCAGAGTAGGTTAAAGAGAAACTCACTTGATTCCTAAATCCAAATTCTTTGGACATGATCATCAGGTGGACACTGCCAAGAAGGACCACCGGGCCTTTGCAACGAGCCAAAGGCTGGAGTAGCTCATTGCAACTTCAGCTTCGTGTACTGGGAGTAATTTACACAATTCGCTGGTAGGTGGCAACACTACACAGAGACAAAGCACATGTGCAGACAGCTTATTAGAGTGATAAACCGCCCGGCTTCGCCGAGAGGCGGACATCCAGAACACAATGTACTCCAATTTATGGTTACTTCATTTTTTGAAGAAACGTGGCAAAGTCCTTCCTTATCCTTTTTCGTGTACTGGCCACATTTCGAAGTCTGTATTTCTGTAAAAAACGGAAAATAAACCTGCGGAGGAGCAGGGTGCACTTCCGCTTGACAGCCTTCCCGGGGCGTCGGTGCGAGCGGCGGAGCGCTGCCCGAGAGGGGGTGAGCGGGGGCGAGCGGGGAGGAAAAAATAAAGAAAAAAGAAAGGGAAAACAAGAAAAGAAAGGGAAAAGGAGCCGTAACCCTGTGGGAGGGCACAACTGCCCGCTCGCGCTTACCGGGAGAC
>NW_010562509.1:0-7847 GCF_000687285.1 Phaethon lepturus
GTCCTTTCCAACCTTAGTGATTCTGTGAACTTACCCAGCTTGGGTATCTGTTCCTTTTTCTTAATCAGAGTTACTACATAATCTTAAATCCTTGTGTACATTAAGGCAATGGTCATGGCATTTGAGACATACAAGTTTTCCCAAGTAACCAAAATCTTATGAACCTTCTAATAATCCGTAAAACCACATTTTCCCTTTGGTTTCCCAATCTGTGTCTTTTTTAAAGTCGAGGAGAAGAAGAAAGGTGAAGATTGTGGTTACATTCAATAACAATTAATGCTTATCTTCTAACTTCCAGCTGACATATTTCTATACAGTCAGCTGTATACCCCTTTAGTAGCTGATTTCAGTGATACAAGCAGACCTCAATCCTGCAAATGTCCGTGTGTTTTACTTCTCATGACTAACCCTACAGACTTGAAAAGAACTTGGATGTGGGTCTACTCAATAGGCAACGTTAAATTAAATTAGATTTCTTCAGGAACAAGATTTATCTTATTAGAAACATGTAAAAATGTGAAATTTAAATATTCAAAAATGTTGTTTGCATCGAAGAAGCCCTAAGAATATTTAGCAAAAAGTACCAATAGAAAAAAGAAACTGTTACTTAGGTTGGAAGAAATATTTGAGTGCTGGACAAGAAGGCACAGTAAGGGAATAATTCTTATTCACAGACAAAATTAGTCAACAAAAAAACTCTTTTCTAAACTAAGTAGCTTTGGTTTTAGTTCTCAAACTATTTAGACAAAATACAAGAAAGTGGTTTGAGTATGGTCAACCTCAACTTGCATGTCTAAAACATGCCTCAAATAGCATGGATAAGTTAGCTGATTGGTAGTTTATTTCAAAACTTTTTGAAGATTCGTGTCCATAGGTAGTAAAGTATTTTAAGTTCTAGAGTCAGGAAAGACTTATACATCCCCTTTTTAAAATACAGATAAAGCTGAAGATGTGCTTCATTGGACAGGATGCATCTGTGTTATCACTGAAAAACCAACTAGAAACTAATTAGAAACAAACTCACTCAGTTTGGTCTGCACACCTCTTTCCAGAAATTCTGGTTAAGATAATATACTCTAAACCAAATTAATACCCTTCTTTCCTGTCCTACACGTTGTTTCTTTAATGACCTCATAGGCCTTGCATCTTCCACTAATTAGGAGAGCAGTTACCAGGTTTTCACTTTCAGAGTATGGATAGTGTTGTTATCTGTATGTGGGACCCAGTTCTGCATTATGCTGGAACGGCTCCTCCAAAGAAGCTATTTTGACATAAATTCTATTAATGGGAAGCATTTGTTTCCTTTAATGTAAACTGTGTGTTCTCTAAAAACTATCCACGCTTTACGATCAAGTTCCATGCAGCTTTGGTCACTGAGAAATGTGCAAGATCTTGAAGCGTCTTTAATATTTACTGTACTTTGAAACAGAAAGCTCTTTAAAAGGACCGTAAACTGGAGCTTTATGGGAGCAAGCTGTTCAAAGCTGTGCTTGTATTAACATTTTTCATGCAGGGTGTTTCTAACACAGAGTCCATCAAATCCTCAACTTGAAGCTTCTACAACTTCTACATCTACTGACATGTACCAATCATTGTCCCTTTAGCCAGACAAGAGTAAAGCAAACAGATATAATACCATTTCTTATACATTATAATTTTTTAATATCTACAAAACACTTTAAGGAACAAAAACCTAAAGGTAAGCTCTGAAATTCTGAAATCCACAGAAAGGCACCTGTCTCCTTTTCCTTTTTTATACACATTTGGCCTTTGTGCTTTCATATTACAGGTTAAAAATATGTGAATACAGGTGAAACATTACTGAAATCATAATTATGATTTAATAATAAGAGTTTAAGTGCTAAGTCACAAACTTTAAAAACAATAGTATTAAAAGTGTTTTGCTTTGATTGTGTATTACGTGAAGTAAATTCACATTTACTTAATGACAAATTTTACTGCACTTCTAAATGAGTAACTATCTTGAAAAATACACTTCTCATGGTTTTATATCAGACACAGTTTATAATTAAAAGATTAGAACAATTTGTTTGGGTTGAAAAGACATTACAAAACAAAGCACTCAAAATTATTGAACAAAATATTACAGCCAAGTATTTCAGATATTTGAAATCACCTATCTTGGGTCATGATTCAAAGACTGTGATACCTGCTGAGAAGGTCAAAAAAGGCTAACGAGCCTCAAATATGTATTGGTTTTTTTTTAAAGCAAGGCTGCAACTACAAAAATGGATAGAGTGGAGTAGAACAAACATCTTGAAAGCAATATATTATGAAGTGAGGTATGGTAGTATTGAAGTGCTACAGTGGATTTCTGCAGATTCAAACTTATTTCAGGTCAACTACTTTGAAGTTTGAGATCAGCAGACTACTGACTGCTTGCTGCAATCTTTTGGCATATGACCCTTTCTTACATGTCCAATGGCCACAGAGAAGATACATTCAATTAAGCAAAAACTAATAACATGATCAGATATGAATGAGCATATCTGGCAATTTAGAAGGCAAACTGTAAGTAAAAATGCAAGCATACAACTTATTAATAATAAATACATTTTCAAGCATTTAACATTATCAATATTTTAAAAAGAATTTAAATAATAAGTGCAACTATTTTATACAGAACTGTACCATTTATTATACACAGAAGTATATCAGTTCCCTTTGTTTACAAAGGCTGGTTACAGATATATGGAATGTTACAGTACCATCTTGCATAAAATTTTAGTACAATTCGTACTTCAAAAAAAGGGTGCAAAACACCAGCCTAATAAATCTGACTGAATTGAAATATTTTTAATTACATCATTAACACATACACAACAAGCTGTACATAAGCCCACTTTTCAATCACCACTTCAAGATACTGTAGCAAGTACATTAGATTATAAATGATTCCAACTATTCGGTTAAATTTTTTTAAGGTTTGCACTGCTACTCACTCTGGAACCTTTGAGATATAGCCTGTATTACTGAGCTCTTGTTAGTACAGTTAAAAGGCAGTCAGCACTGGTTGCCAAAGTACTAGTCACAAGAGAGTTCATCAGAGAAACTTCACCCAGGAACAAACGTTTTTGGATACTTTTTTCCTTCAAAAAATTAAAAAAACCCCACAAAAAACCCCCGTTTTATGGGGTCAAGACTCTCCATTCTGTACCTTGGATGCTGGTGGATGCATGAAGTCCTTAAAGGGAACCAGTGCCTCTTTCAGAGCAGAGCACACTTCCGAGGATGAGCAGGTGATACATTCTACTAAAGTCGGGTACAAGGCAATAACTTGCGCCCATGTGTTAGCGTCAACTGCAATGAAGAAAAGAACAGACTGAATCACTTGCTACTGCCCAAATTCTTACAATAGATTTTTTTCAATACCTGTATAAATAAAGGCACATCAGGTGCCTAAACATAGGTACCTAGTGCTACATAGACACTATGACATCTGTACAGGGCTCCCAGATGTAGGATTTTCGCAGGACAGCCATACTCTTTTTTGCAGTAGCAGCTGGAAGCTAGATGGGGTATCCATAAAATGGTGCTACACACCTGTGTTTCTACATATGAGTCATTCACCATGTTTTCTGGATGAAGAACTGACAGATTGAAGATACTACTTTTATTATATCCATAACACCCATACATTTTTCTGCCTGCTTTTCTCAGCTATTGACAAAAAAATTGAGTTGGACACACATTTCACTTTTGGAAACTTGTCAGCACTGAGGCCTTCTATTAATTTCAGATCATTCCCAATTACAAGAGCTACAGAAAGCAGAAGGAGAAACACTGGACACAAAAGTATCCATAGTAAAGGCTGTTAGTCTAACAAGTAAAGTTAAACATTGTAACATGAATCTTACTATGTCACTTTCTTGCTTCTTGGGTTTCTTCTGTTTCATCTGTTTTCCAAAGGGAACAAACCCCCAATTTCAGATGACATTAATAATTTTCTTAAAGAAATAAAATTATTAAAAGCTAGAAGATGTGGGAGTAAAGTGATTCTCCAGTTTGTCCAGTGGTTCTCTTCACAGGAAAGTACGCAGCAGGTCTGGCAATCGCTGCCATGCATGGACCAGGTGAAAAATTTCTGTCATTGCAGGAAGAGGGATGTGGGGAACAGTCCAACTGAGTTGGCTGCTCTACCCCTCTAAGAGAAAGGCCCACCAAAGTAGCACCTCAGTTGCCTTCGAGGCTCGCCGAAAGGCTTTACGTATCCTGTTCTGCCCTCAGGCTTTTGCCATCAGCCTTAGAAATGACATTATCGTAAATCTGGCTGCTCACTGCAAGTGAGGCACTGCCTGTTTCAGGAAGCCTACCTGCCTGGGTTTTTCTGGAGAGGCTTGTTGGTTTGTTTGTTTCAGGACTGAAAAGATTTTTTTCTGCTCATAATATCAAAAGCAGGGAGGTAGAGGGAAGTGCTGTATATGCAGTTCTGTCAGAGTTGCAGGGTCCAATACAGCTGGTCTAACTAAGATTCCTGACTAAGTTTTCTGGTGGGAACTTTCTATGCATTCAGTAGGTGCAGCTTAAAGGGAGGAATAGGATGCATGATTATAAACGTAGTTGAGGTCTTCCATTTAATTCCAATTAATTCAGTTTAATACATCTGTCAGTCATTTACTTGGGCACCAATGAACTAAGACATCTTTCTCAATACGGGGGACAGGAGGTACTAGAGCAGAAAGGGAGGGAAAGCAAGACCACAAGTCTAAGTATCTAACAGCCTGCCCATGCGTTTAACTTGTACAGCCCTTTAGTTGCAGAGTGCACCTATGTGAATGTGACCCACAGCGACCTAAAAAGGTATCATGGGAAGAAAAAGGATCTAGGAAGACTACATATATTTAAGATTTCTATTCAACATATTATGGAAGGTTTTTTGGGTTTTTTTTTTTTAGAAGACACCAAGCTCTATCTAATACAAGACACCATAAATTGAAGTTTTCTATTTTATTAATCGTATGTTAGGACCTTGTACTTGTAGGTGTACTGGAAAAACTTTGTGGGGTGGTTGGTTTTTTTTTTTTTTGCCTACCTGCCACCTACATATACACAGAATTACAAAATACTGAATCTTACAGATTACACTTTTCTTTCCAATTTGTGTGAAAATTACTACAGGAAAGAATAAATATGTCTTCGTGGCAGATACAAAGTTATCTTGTTTAGAACCATGTTGTTTAACAATAACTTACCATTTTCAGGTTGAGTTTTTTTAAGTGAATCTATGAGAGTACTGACAGCTTTTAAAACAAATATGATTTCCGTTACTTGTTGCCTACAAAGGGAAAAATGCAAACAGTCAACTATTGACTTTTGTCTCAAGAATATAAGTTTTCTACAAAACTTACATAAAACCCCACACATAATGGAAACAGCTACAATGAAGCCTACCAAAAAAAGGATATTTAGATATCAAGGTTATCATTTGTCTTAACTTTTGCACCATCATTGCTGTTGTCTTGGCTAGTGTAGTTTTAAATTTGATACTGGAAACAGTAGCAGCATACACATCTCAATATGAAAATACTCATGCACATGACTGTAACATGAAAATAATCAATTTCATCATTCATGATCAAAACTTTTGCAAGTTCAGTGAAATTTAAATAAGTTCCCATTTTATAGAATTTCCTGGTAGTCTAGTCAATTTTTCCTGTTTCAAGAACAATTACTTCAGTAATGATTCATAATGTTGCTGTTTGTATATTTTATCTCATTTTTTAAGAGAATCTCCACCTCTCAATTTAGAAACTATAAATAGCTCTGCTAGGAATAAAGGGAAATTAGACTTCAGAAATTTTGTTACAGATATCAGAAACGTTTCAGTAACTGAAAGTGTTAGTTACCAAGTCACATTCCTGTCATCTATGTAACAGCACTGAATATGACCATTATTATTTAAAGCTTTTTCAACAAAAACCTGGTATCAACATTTTCTTTGAAATGTTGTCTTCACCACAAAATCCCTGGCTTTTAATTTCAACACACACAGAGTATTTTTTTTAATGACTGAATGGTATTTTGAATGCAACCTTCTTCTCATAAAGTACTGGTAATACCTTTCATTTCCTAAAGTCAATGTACATACCGTGGAAGAGGACATTTGCCACTCAATCTCTCATCTTCTATGTAGCGATGCAATACATCCTGTGACCTTTTCAAGAGCACAGAAAGTGCCATTCTGGAAATGTAACCTTCCTGAGGAGTTGTGACTTTATTACTGAATGAAAACTGGAGCAGTGTTTCAAAACACACCTTAGAAAACTCCTCTCTCATTCGAATATCTATTTCAGCTTCTGTCAAAGTAAAATGTCGCATTTAATTGTGCAGCATGCATGCCAACACACTAAATGTTGCATTTCAATCACTTTACTGTATTTTGCAAATCTTGAAGTAATAAGTATTAAAAAAGATTAACAGTGATATGAGCCAATATTAAGAATACATTCTAAGAAAAGGTGATTGTGCAATAATCACAATAGTTCCAAAAATGAAAGATAAAATACCCAAGACATTCAGTAACATGTTACCTACTTGACATTGCTTTAATAATAAAATATATGAAATAAATTAAAAAAAAAAAACAAAAACAAAACAAACAGCAACCCCAGTTCTACATCGTAAGTTCTAATATTTGGTACTGTACAATACAAATATTTTTCTCTGTAATGGCTTATGTTCATTTCTTCGTCTTTCCCAAAAAGACTAGAAATGTTTTTTCTTACAGGCAGAGAAGACATCTGGTTAGGTACACCATGTCGTTATGCTAAGGTCATTCAGTTTTTAAGAACAGGATGTCTGTCTTACAATTGTCTGAAATTATTGTTAGAACTATTTCAGCTGGCACAATGCAAAACAAACTATGTAGAAAGTATAAATGTAAAGTAACACAAGTACAATGTGTACAATACTTACAAGAAGTAAGGAAATAATTTTTAAAAAATTGCAAGGAATGCTTGGCAACTTCCATGAAATAAAATATAGTTTATAAAAACAAGCCAGATATTAAACAGTTTATACTGAATACGTGACATACACCTTCAAGTCTTTATCAGAATAAGTACTCTCAACATTTTCATTACTTTCTAGTAGATGTAGATTTAAACACTGTATCTTTTGTCATTCAGGTACCATACCTGTAAAGGAGGATGATTGAGAATGTATTGAGCCTTTATTGAGCATAGTCATTATTTGACCAACAAATTCCTTAGGAATAAAATTAGCATATGGCAGTATCTCTGTGCTGATAAGCTGCACCACCTAAAATAGATTAAATATATTTATATTGGTTTTCTGAATATTAAAGTTGTAATGCTAGTATGAAGACAGAAACATTAAACAAGAGACATGCCTAATGAAACTTCACAAAATCTTCCAATGCTAGCTTTTAAAATTTGGAGATATGTCCAAAAATTACGGTCTTGTGTGTAACATTAAACTTGAAATAATAAACTTTTTTCCCCAAAATTTTGTCAGTTTCTGAAGTAGTTACACGCAGATTTCCACTGACATTTGAAGTATATTCTTCAAATTGAATTTATGGTTTCGAAAAGAGAACATCTAACATTAGGAATCTCCCTCTCTCTCCAGCCAATTCAATATCTTCACTGTGACATTAACACATATACCACATGCTTACAATGTGACATCTGCAAAGCAGAACAAGTGAGTTAATTATCTAAACCAGCTTAAGGCAAGGCACGTTAACTGAAACACTTTCTATCCATGGTCTTGATGCTCCCGTTCAGGAACAAAGTAGGCTTAGATCTCCATAAATTAATGCATTCGATCTCGGAGTTCTGCTCACTGCAGATGGAACCATTCCT
>NW_010562509.1:7868-19087 GCF_000687285.1 Phaethon lepturus
ATGACAGGAGATGAAACCCACAGATACTGCCGCAACTCTTTTTCCTTTGTACTCCTAATCCCTGGTCAGACACACCTCTCTTGTCTTGGAGTGAAGAGGGACCAGCCCCTCTCCGTTCCAAGTATCATCTTCTCTTAATTTTCTTTGGCAACCAAAACATGGTTATCCAACCAAACATGATCTCTTTTACAATTACAGCAGCCTCTGTATTGTACAAACAAAATATCATTTCTCCATTTATGCACAAGCTTTTCAATATTGAGAACACATGTGGAGGGCAACAGTGTCACTGCTGATTGAGTGGCCCCCCTCAACACCGAAAGCACGCACTTTAGGTTTAATTGTCAGCTTCCTCCATGGTTTACAATTATCTGTGTAATTGCTTGGCAATAACGTAAGTACAAATCATATAATGGGTTAGAGGCAGAAACACGTTCTTGTTTAGCCATTCTATGCTGTTTTGAACTTAAGTGGACAAAAAGTAGTTTTTGGCATGCCCCTTCCTACTTTTTGCATAACTCTGAAACAGCCAAATTCTAAGCCTATGAATTTCCTGTCTTGTTTTCAAAAAAAGGGGGGGGAGGGGTGGATAACAGAAAAAATAATCAATTGGTAACTCTCCAAAAATTAATTTCAGAACCAACTGCAATGTGTGAATGTCACCATCTCGTTATGTTATGTTCAACAGTATAATGTATTTGTTATAGTCTCCTTACCTCAACATCAATACGCTCATTCTTCTGAAATTCTTGAATTGAGAGATTATCAGGAGGTGTACTAAAATAAACATACTACATTATACTTTTAAATTCACAACATGCGTAAGGAGATAAGTATGGGAAAATGCATTACATTAAAAGTTATTACATGCATCAAGTTGGTACTATGTCATAGTAATGATTAACATTTGTGAATAAAATCTTATTAACAATGAAGATAAAAATGGTTTAAAATAAAAAAGTAATAAAACACTAGAATTAAAGAGTTACAACCGACGGAGCCCATTAAAGACTTGCATCACCAACACCATGTTTCATATGCATCTCAAAGTAATCTCTTTTGCCCTATATGTGCAAAAGTTACAGTATCTGTTCAGATGAGTCTGTGAAGGTATCATCAGGGCATCATAATTTATTACTTTTTATTTTTAATCTCACCACGCAAGATAAGAGACTTTTTATTTTCAGCAGTACATTTGTAAAAAAATTTATTTTGATTTTACATTTTCTTTTGCATTAATGAAACACATTTTCCATTAATGGAACATTACTTTGTCTCTTTCTTTGATAACTGATATATTTGTTCTCATTCTTAATGAATTTTGTGAAGAGACAAACCTATTTTACAAACAATAACTTTGGAGAAATTCAGAACTTTCTGCGTTTCTTCCATTCTCTATAAAAAATTACAGATTAAACATCCAGAAGTGATCCAATCATGAAGACTACCCAGTGCTTTACAAGATCCTCCCTTACCTGCTAGATTTGGAAATCTTGTATCATTTCATTGTAAATATTATACCAAACAGTCACGCAGTTTCTCTGGTGAAGTTTTCTCTCATTCATTGAGTCATTCCTTGCACTTACTGGTCTACCTGTTAAGCAGATTCAAATTCCCCTTCCTTTGCTGGATTATGGTTCTGCTGAGTTACTGGGCCAAGTTCCTCAGGAGGAGAGAGAGTAAAGGCCTCCTACTTAGACAGCTACTTCAGCTGATGTGCCTACATCTGTGTTTTAGTTTGGATCAGATATGGACTTTTCACGTTAATCTTTTAGATATCCCCGTTTATAAACCTTGGTTCATGTCTGATCTTATGAATGCATAGAACTGGATTCTTTTTTAATGAAACTGAACCAAAAGCTGTACTCCAAGCATCTATGATGTAGCTCTTATAGATGATGCTTGCGTGACAGGGAGCCAGACTAGAGCTACTCTGAAATAAAACACCTGAAGTGAGAACTCTGTGTGTGATGGGTCCTCATCATGAACTGTTTTGCTTAACAGATCTCTTTCTACTACACTAATTACTAATAGAAATGAAGTACTTTAATTTCTGCCTATAAGAACCAAGCTGCAAGTTCAGGGAAAAAATAATTTTTAAAAAAATAATCAAAGAAGGTACTTCATACAATAGATAAACTTTGAAATGCCTTGCTTATAATCCCGTATCATAGGATTGCCTGCTAAAATCTAGAGAGATTCAAAATATAGTTAGCCAAATTATTAAAAGAAAAATTGATTATGAGCCAATGGCAACCTGTGGTAGAGGAATTTTCTGAGCTACATAAATTGGGAACATATCCTGAAAATATCACTATGTGGTCACCATATACTCTTCCTTAGGTATCTCAGTAATCCAACAGAAAGAGCAGACAGGTCTAGATATGCGTCTGTTCTGACCTAATTACGCTGTCCTCTTTCTTTCTGACATAGAGCAGAAGTTGGCATCCTCATGCCTATGTCCTTTTGAAATTTAAAGATAATTGCAAAACCCACTAGATTGTGGGTTCAGTTGCTCCAGTGTCTGATTTGCAAGGCAGGTACCGTTATTAGAGCTAATGAAATAACCAATAGCACCACCACCAACAATCAGAGACAAGGTGCCATAAAAAGTCAACAGAATTCCACATATTAAATTCTCTCCTTTCCTGATATTTTTACTTTTTGTCTTTTTGAAATAACTGAGAAACAGTTTGGAAATTTGACCACTTGAAAGGAATGGTTAGAAAGACTGGAAGTAAGATTGCCTGTGGTACTCCAACTTGCTGCTACTGTGTATGTTTGTGTTATGATGCATCTTAAATTAGACGATGCTTTATTTTCTCCAAAGAAACAACCCGATTAAGTACCCGGGGTGGTCACTAATGAGAAGGAAGGAAAGCGATAGGGTCAATCTGCCACATTCCCTGCCTAATTTATAGCAGAATAGGCAGATGCGTGAAAAACAGAGCTCTGGACTGAACAAAGGACCAAGCTGTTCTGTAAGCAGAGAAATCGGTGCAGTATTGTAGTGACAAGCAGACGGGCATCCTTTGGCTTATTTCCAAACTCCCTTCTTCTGCCCCCATGTCCCTCCCCAGCAAACAACAGACATGCGGTGGGTAGTTCAGAGCTAAGCACGTGCTCCCTGGCAAGGCAGCTGCCAAATACACGACTGTGGACCTATGCCAGCCGTGTCCTCATAAGGGTACCCCTCTGGGCTTGTCTTCTCCAACACACTGCCACTTTTAATGAAAAGTTTAAGAACTTTGGAGGCTTCTAAATCTCATTCAAAACCGGTTAGTTTGGCTAACAGTTTGCTTTCTGGGTTTTTTTCCTCAGTGCTCCTGTATGATGCTGACCAAGTCAAATAAGAGATTTTTCCAAGGTAAGGGTTTTTTCCACATCTTGTAGATGCTTAGCATGAGACACCTGAAGTTCATTCTGCGCAGCTACAGCTAATTTTCAGTTTTGACAATTATGACAGTATGTAACAATGTTCCTGTTGAAAAATAAATTTATCTCCCTTCCTCAAAGAGATTTTACGTAGATAGCTTCACCACTGTCTGTGAAACATTCAAGTGTTACATGTATGACTAGAGACAGAAAAAAACCCAAAGAAGAAAATATGAAATACTGTATTTATTTTTGGTTTCTGTGTTAGGCGGTCAGGAGTTACATGTTGAAAACAAAGAATAAAATAATCTATTAAGTAGCTGTTCAGTCAGTACGTTTTGTAATATATAAAGAAGTTAACTATTCAAAACCTCTAAATTATTATGATGCATACATATGCTGGTCATGTTAAAATAAAAGGGAAGCTTTCATTCTGACACTTCCTAATTTATGACTGACTGACTTGCTGAGCTGAGGTTTACTTTAAAGAGGTTTTAAGACCTTTCTGTCCAGTCATCCATATCTGATCTGCCATATATGCTACCCGTTATGCTACACACTCATGTAGCAAATTACTCTCAAGTAAATAGATTTTTGTAAGGTGTCTATATGAAACATCTATCTAGGGGCCAAAAGCTTTACGGGTATGACATAATACAGTCAAACTGTACCAGAAGAGTCAAGAGCCAGGGAAGATAAGAGGCAGTGCAATGCAGACTCTTGCTATGTGGAGGCTCTTCCTAGGTACAGAGCTGCCAGCCGCTACCCACCGTCTAGGGAGGGCTTTAGAGCCTAACAACAAAGAGCTGCCAGCCACCCAGAGTCCTGCTGTGCACAGCAGCACTCTGCTCCAAAGCATCTTTTTGGAGAGTATTGATTTAATTCCCTCATGTGAGCACAGACTTCTGCTCTAGTAAATTATATATATCCACACGTTTGTTGAAATTTTTTTATATAATGGCTTGACATGCTTCCATGAAAGCCTCTGGGAAAGAAGAATGATATGAAATAATAAACAGACCAGCCTCTTACTAGACGACAATTTTGTGTAAATTAAGTTACATAAAATGTATTAATTTTAAATGTCATTTTGATTTATAATAAAAATCAAGATTATTGAGCCTTCTCAGCTATAGCTTGCTTTAAAAAAAAAAAAAGCTGAAGCTTATTGCTTAGAAGCTGTTAATTCCCTATGACAGTAGCATTTTCCTTTTTCATTTACCTGAGCTCTTTTGGCTATATTTGAAATTTCTTCATGTACGAAGCTGCAGAGACTACTTCTGATGCGCTTTGTATTTATTAAACATCAACCAGTATCTCCTGTCATTCAGCCCCATAGCTGGCTTGAAAACCTGTTCCCATCCGAAAAAGAGAGGCAAGACCATGCAGAGGAGGTTCACTGTTTTAAACACAGGGATTCATAGAGCTTTCATTTAGGGGTTCTAACCACAGTGACCGCTTGCCTAACCAACGCTAACTCCGTTTCAGTGGTGGAAACAATATTAGGTTATCTACATACACAAGTTCTAGGACCACAGTGAGTAGAAGGATTTTGAGTTAGATTAGAAAAATGTTTAAAATGTTGATTAAAAATTTAGAACATCACTGAAATAGAAAGAATTTTATCTTTCTACTCTGTCCTCAGCTAGGTAAAGGCTTGGAGAATGTGCATACAAAAATGACACAATATGCCTTGGGATATTTAAATGAACAAAGCTAAAGGGAAAAACTAGACAAATCTGTTATGCAGTGTTGCTAGGAGGACTGACTGCAGTAAGACATTTGCAAGTTTTACAGACATGCAGGTATTTCATATTTAGAACCATCCCAGCAGTGCCAAGTCAGCTTTGAAGAATAAAGGTTTGAAGAGCAGGTAAAAAAGGAAGATATTTACCTAGTTTTGCATGAAACCTGGACAGATAATAGCATGGAACATGTAGAACATTAAATAGTGGAAACTGTGGAGTGTGAAAAGGTATACGGGCGTGAAGGACGAAAAGCAAGTTTCTTTGTGACAAAACATTTCAGTTTCCTTGAAGCAGAACGCTTAAGAAAAGTTACAGAATGACGGCATAAAAAAGTCAATTTTCAGTTCTAACTGTATTCAGGTTTAAATTAATATATCTAACTGTATTCCTGTCACAAGGGGTGACATGTTGGATAATGGTAAAAATCCAGATAAGGCACTAATGCTGATACTGTCTCACTGATAGCCTCTTGGGGTGTCTCTGAATAGCATTTTCCAAATTCTCTGTGTTTCAGAACCTTTTCAATCCATGCTGGACTTCAGCAGTGCAGCCAGATTTGTACACTTCTGCACCTGACTTATAGCGCTGTCCTGCTTGGCATATTTGCAAGTTGGAAAGCCACCAGGGATGACTGACTCACAGTTGCAGTAAGCCAGTTATGGTCAGCAGGGTTACTAAAACCAAGTCACTAATCTAATTAAGACCACAGGTTGCTCTCATCTTCTCATCTGTGGCTTGGTTAATTGGTTTGGGTGATACAGACAAAAACCCAAGTACTACCAAAAGTTTTAAAAAACACAACTCATTGTTTATATAAATAAATCAAAGATCACACTGAAAAACAGCTTTTATACTACCTAGCTGGCCTAAAATAAAGGATCAACATGGACAGCTGGAAAGGAAAGTACATTCCTATTGCCTTCTCCTATAATCTGAAGGTTGACATCTACCTGAACTCAGCAATAAATTTTAGCTGTTAATTTCAAAACAATGAATAGATTCTCCCAAATTACTCTGGAATAAGACACCACTATGATTAACATGTATTTTCTATTGGAACTATAACAAGGAAAAAAATTGAAAGAACACACTACATTTGAAAATTTGGAATTCAATTTACTTAGAAATGGAACAACTATGAATGTGAGAGACTGACTACACTGCAATTACAATCCACTGAAAGACACAATTTAGAAAATTCTAAACACAAAAGAGACAGGTTGCCCTATTTGCCAAGGCTAGTTTCACAGCATCTTGCACAGAAGTGCAGGACTTAACCAAGGGAAATCAGAAGAGAATTACCTCAATGTGAGGAACTTCCACAGCTATCTCTAGAGCCCTCCTTGCATCACAGTGAGAGGCACGCTTCAGGCGCATTGTGGGGAGGAGGAGGAGAAAGAGGATGAAGAAAAGGAGAAATGACTGCTATTACTAATTGTCCTGACTACTAGCATGAGGCAGATATATTCCCTTCTTACCTTTAACTTTTTTTAGAACCAGAAGGCTCGGGCTCATAGAGTGAACAGAAAGGCTATCTATCCGAAAGCTACTAACGGAGAGGGCTCCAACTGTAAGTCGCGGAACCGTTCACTTGGAAAGACAAACTGCTATTTAGAAAAAGATGGACATTCCGGGTGCAAAAAAATCCGACCCCAAAACCAGATGTTCAATAGCCATACAGTGTACAACAGTGTAAGCAAAAATCATCTACTCGTAACACGGCAGGAAAGAGTAGTGATAATGGCCATTAATTACAATAACAGGCCAAATTATCCTGCTGTAGCCATATGGTTCTATTTTTAATATTTTAAATTCTTTTGGACCTTAAAGCTTCTATGTGAGAGAAGAGAAAAGTTTCATATAACTTTTCTGAGAACATATTTAATTCTGATGAAAATGTTGATCCCTAAAACACATTTTATATTAGAATACACTTCGGTCTCTATAGAGGCAAAACCAGACATAAGCAAAGACAGACAAGTTTTAGGGCATCATAAATATTCACTATTTTTCCTTTACCTCCAGACAATATTTGTCCATGGCAGCTGGAAAAAGTTATTTGAATTAATGCCAACTGTGATTGTTTCTAGAAAGTAACACGTTAAGATGGAATTTCTGTGGTTGGAACAACTTTCAAGAAAAGTGTAAGTCACTCGCTGTAAATCAAGAAAACCAAACAACATATTTGGCCAAAAAGTTCATGCAGATGACAGTGGATTATCTTGAACTACATTGAAGATCTGTGATAATCTTAATTCCCTGGATTTATTAATGATAAATACCCAAAAACCATAGCGCTGCCAGTCCGGGTCATGCAAAATGGGTATGTTTCATCTGTTTTGCACATATTTAGGAATAATGCATTACAGCAAATAGTAGTATGTATGTATTCCCAAAGTAACTTCTAAGTGAACATACACTCTTCTACAATAACCTGAAAACCCTTCATTTAAATTTTCTAAACCCAACAATGAGATTGAATATGGGGTGTTAACTGATCTGGACTGCCTGTCTCAGAATGGAGCAGGACTACTAACCACAGCTGAAAACAATACCAAACAAGATACTGCAAAGATTATTTTAAATTAAAGAAACAGTGAAGCATCAAAACAAAAACTTAGAAGATTAAAGTGTCTTTTATGGAGTCTTGATGATCTTTTTTATTTTAAGATCCTCCTATTTAATAATTTTTTTAAGTAAATGCAAAAACAAAAGAAAGGTTTTTCATTCAGTTATCATGTAACCCTGTTGATGACATTCCAAAAGTATTCATTATTACTAACATTTTCACTAATGTATGTGTCTCTAAGTTTCATTGGTGTTTATTTTTTGTCTGTTTTGGGCAAGCTGCTATTTATACATCATTAGTAAATACAGCTGTGTTTGGTTGATGATTTTTGTGTTTGAAAACTATAGACACACAAATACACAGCATATTATTGTTAGGTACAGAAGAACCGTACCATTTTCTATTAAAAAGAAAGATTAATTTTTTACTGAAATCAGCATACATACAGAAAAACAGGAAATTAATTTTTTCATATTCCATATTGTCCTTTAATCTGAGACACTATTACATATACTTAAACCACTCCTAAAAGATGTTTACCCACAGATGTTCACAGAAGATGGAAATTCCATACCACTTCTCAGCAATCTTCTACAATACCTAACCATCCTTACAGTAAAACATTTCCTTAATGTCTAACCTAGATAATCTTTGCTGTACTGAAATCCATTTTTATCCGTTCTCAAAGGACAATAAAAAAATCTTCTCTTGAGCAATCTTTTAGCATATTCTAAAGACTTATCATGTCCTCCTAATGATATATTCTTTTGGTTGAACAAACTAATAGATCAGATTGTCTAAGTCTCAAACCGTTATTATGTTTCACTTCTGGACTTTCTCAACACGCTCACATCTACAGTGTCCCATTCTTGAGAGACTCTGCGTGTACTTATACATCTGCTTGTCTGTCTAGTTATAAATCTGACTATTTTAGTTATACTTTTCACAAAGTCTTATAAATAAAGTATGGTTAATTATTAAGGTGCAGTCAATTTACCTTGGGTAGAAACAAATGCAAGATAATTGTGGGCTTCTAAGTGAACAGCAATGTAAGAAATGATTTTCCAAAATTCATAGTAAGTGGAATATTTCAAGATGGATCTCAAGAGAAATACCTATAGTTAATACTGTTCACCTTAACTAAAAAAATTATTGTTCCTTTTTTCACATTAAAAAAATTGCAACAAATTGAGTACACATCAGTAACTCTATCAAATCTGTAGTAAATGCCCTTGGGAGTCCATAGAGAATTCCTTGGCCTGGTCAGAGGTCAGTTGAGTTCTTTCTTGCTCTGACATTTCACCTTTTGAATGAAGCTTTTTCTACTACTTTCTAAAAGTATACTTTTTTAAAGTAGACAGACTGGTTACTGCTTTTCCTTCATTCTTTAAAATAATTTTCAGATATCAAATATCTCTAAAGATAAGGCTATTTTTACTGAACTCTCCTGAGGCATTTACTAAACAAATAACTTATAATATTTTCCAGTTTAAAAATTAAAAAAAGGGAAATTGTGTTTACCTTTTGGTGAATAAAAAGTCTTCAAAAGTATTTGCTAGTTCTGGCCACATACTGTCAAATTTTCCAGAAGATGCATGCTGCCTTGCAACAGGTAGTCCAATAGAGAGAACTTTGAGAAGAGAGGAAACAGCTAGCTTCCATGTGCTTTCAGAAGGACAGGAATATTTCAGACTAAGAGGTATTCTTAGTGTCTGCAAAATGAAAGTTAAAACAAAATTTATAGCTGTTCAGACAAATCTGAGAATATGACTGGTTTCTGCAGAAGACCTTGGCAGACACTGTCATAGATGATAGTACACATCCCTAATTTTTCTGCTGGTGTATGAGATGCTCTTTTAAAAACATAATTGTAAAGATGATTTACCATATACCAGCTGGCTAAAGTGCAGGTCTGTTGCCAAGTACAAGGTTAGAAGTCAGAGTTGATCCATTACCAATTACACTATGAAGTCACATGCTGATTTTCTTTTTCTGTATTGCCATCCACTGTTTCTGATAAGTCTGATAAATAGGCTTTCCTAATATTTAACAGATTGCAGGGAGTTCATTATCATGAGTATATTCTGGAGAGTTTAGCCCTGTTCCTAGACAGCTATCCCAATTGCTTCCACGGTAAATAAAAAAAGCCTCATTAAATTTAAACTTTTTCTAATATGCAAAAGTCGAAATGTATACATAACCACTGCAAGACACCTGGTCATTGCTGACTATTAAAAGTTCAAAAACAAAAAGAGTTACTGAAATTCTAAGATAAAGGCTGCGATACAACTCAAACATATTAGCAGATGAAAATACAGCAAATTTTAAGTTTTTTAGGTAGAAAGACAGCTTCAATATCTATAAAAGAAAGTCATTAATGAGTTTAAAAATACTAAGCACATATACTATTTACAATATATGTATTCCTTTTAGCATTGTTAGTCAAACTAACTAGAACCTGATACCAAGTTACCCTGGAAAACTAATTACTTAATTTACATTTCAAATACAGAGTGACTAAATTCAGGTATTACACATATGCCTCCAGTGCTTTTAGTGAAGTCTCTGATTTGAGGAAAGCAAAGGGAGAAAAGAAGATTGTCAATTGTAATTAACTCTCCACTGCCAAAAATTATGAGAGCTACAGTCCAACCCCAGAGATAAACAGAATATTTCCTTCTGCTGCTATTGTTCGTAAGGGTCAAATCTAATTCCAGTATCAACATGGGCTTTAGAGACATGAAAAATAATTTAAAAACCATTTTCATCTACTGCAATAGATCAGGTTATTATCAACTGCGCATGTTAGAGAAAAGCAGTGTTTATATTAGTTTCACCTATGCTATTAAAACAGAAGTGGAAAACAACTGCATTAACTTTGAAATACAAATATCTAATTCATAACAGGTTCCAAATAATACCACATAATTATTTTAGACACATTCAGGTTTCTAAACTTCTATAGAGGAACAACCTGATGTCAGACAAGTCATTACAAACAAACCTAGGTTGAACACATTTTTTTTCCAGACATTTACTTCTACTACTATTATTTACCAAAATTATTTGCTAAAGTGGAAACAAGGTCAAAAAAAAGTTAAGAGTTTGGCAATTTCACCTTAAAGGCACATTTGTGCGTCCGTAACATTTCATAGCTACATCAATGACACACAAAGTCATTAAAAGCAAATCAGAAGTAATAGCTAGAGCACATGTCCCCAGAGTACATATGCCAGTCAACACAAATTGGTCTTTGGCCTTCAATGCCACATTTACTAAGAGGCCTGCTTATCAGATTCAGGTGCGTGATACCTTCAAAGATTAGTATTTTGTGGCCTAACAAATTTGTTAATTTTTATCTTAACATTGAAACACTGATGCTGCCATTATCCAGTGCATTGCATTTGTATGGCAAGGTTTTGGTAGTGGGGTTGGGGGGGCTGGCTACAGCAGTGAGTTCTGTAAGAAGCTGCCAGAAGCTTCCCCCATGTCCGAAAGAGCCCGTGCCAGCCGGCTCCAAGATGGAC
>NW_010562510.1:0-12639 GCF_000687285.1 Phaethon lepturus
TTGGCCTTATTAAACCTTATACAGTTGATCTTGGCCCATCGATTCAGCCTGTCTAGATCCCTCTGCAGAGCCCTCCTACCCTCCAGCAGATCAACACTGGACAAAAACAACCTAATATAAGGGGAAGCTGATTAGTCTGTCTTCAATTCTCTAAAATAAAACTAAGTTTCTACACCTTTCTACATAATGTGGAAGTTTCTGAATGTTTTCATATGACATTATTTCTTGCAAAATGTTATAATTTTATAGTTTACTTTAAATTTGGTTGTTTTTTTTTCCCCAGAAATGCTGACATTGCAGATGAAGAGAGAAAACTTTTCATATAATAAGGTTTATTCAGCACACATCATTTCTTCCTGCTGTCAGCTGGAATTAAATTGACTGCCACAGGAAAGCATTGTGAGGAAAATATGCTCTATACGGACTTGTAAATCTGGAAAATATGCATCCTTCATTCAGTACAGATGCTCTGAGTCTTAACAATTCACAGAGGAAGATATCATGACAACTCTGCGTGCTCTCCTGAAACAGCGTGTTCTCTCATCCTTTTCACACACATGAGGGAGACTCCCTTCCACCGCTTACCTGAGATGCCCTCTTGTTTGTCTCTCATTCCATCTCTGGACTCTCAAGAACATATTAGTCATTTAATAAATGGGGATCAGTCAGCTTCATATGAAGTGGCAGCAATAGTAGGTTAGTAACTGTATGCACTCTTTGATTGGAATTAACAGTGCAAGATCCTTCACTACTAAATGCTGGGTATGTGAGAGGGGATGTCCACTTCTGTACATCTGCTTCAAGATACAGTGCTTTCAGTCATCTTCAACCTGCCCCAAGCTGTATTCTCATCCCTTCCCCTTTTGCTGTGCAAAGGAGTGGTTATCCACTATAACATAAAACTTGTAGATGAAATGACTCAGAAGTACTGCACTGAGTGGTGCTTACTGCTGCCACGGGCTCTGTCCAGGATATTGACATCATCAACACGTGGTAAGTGCCAGTGTTGTCAAACACTTTATCTATAATCATGCTCTTATGTATGGCACGCAACTCTCTCCAGTGACACCCCAGCTGGTGTAGAAAAAGCCTTGACGCTGCGCGAGCACTGTTCAGCAATACACAAAACACTGGTGTTTTGTCAACACTTTTAGCCACAAACCCAAAACACAGCACCTTACGGGCTGTTACGGAGCAAGTTCACTCGATCCCAGCTGCTCCCATTACACTCGAGCTGCGTGGCTTTTATAATGGCTGCTCAGATCCACAATTCCTGTGCTTAGAGGAAGGCCAGGGTCACTTCTCCTACTGTAGCAAAGTGTATATATTAAAACCCTTTTCAATAAATCAAAAACACTGCTATAGCTCCATTCCAAAGCTAAAGAGTAAGCGGAGTTAATTTTCTCTAGGGACATAAAAATACTAGCCGTTTGCAAGTAGCGGCTTCCCCAGCATGTCTTCTAAAGCAGGAGTGTGAAGGACAAAGTGAGCAACGGTTGCAACTGGGTGATTTAATGCAGATTAGTTTCCTGCAGTTATTCAGAAAAAGGAATTAAGGAAGACAAGCTGCCATCCAGCACCGGGTGACTACCCACGGGGAAGTTTTTGCAGAAACAGATTTCTACAAACACAGGGCCTCCCGCCCGCTTTTGGCCTCGATTTACGGCCTCCAACCCCTCTTGGCCTCTAGTCTACTGCCAGCCTCCCGCGCTTTTGGGGACTCCAACCCACTTTCAGACCCTACTTTTTTTCCGACTCTGACCCACTTTCGTCCCCCACCCCTTTTCAGCCTCTATTTTATTTTGGGACTCCAACGACCTTTCGGCTTACCACTCCCTTTCACCTCTACTTTACTTCCAGCCTCACAGAAACCTCCAGCCTGCCACCCCTTTCGACTGCTCCCCGCTCCCCGGCCTCCCCCCGCCCTCAGTCTCCCCGTTGGGCCTCCTTTCAGCCCCGCTTTGTTTAAGGCCTCCCACCCCTTTTGACCCTTGCTTTTTTCCTGACCCTCCCTGTGCTGACTGCTCAGTTGCGAATCGTTTGTCGTAACGTTTATTTCTTCAGTATGCTGACTCCCAAACATACTGGAATTTCTGCAATAGCTTCAAGGATTCTTGAAAATAACATTCCTCCTCCTTAGATCAGTATGGACATAAATGCAAAAATGCTTGATAGAAATAGCGCAAGGCTTATTTTAATTTCATCTTTAATATAGTGGGGTATCTCCGATTTGAAAAAAATATTTTTATATCCCTATTGTTAAAAAGCTCCAGGGAAAAGATAGTTATTTTTTTTTTAAAGAGAAAAAAACCCTCAAAACAAAACCAAAACCAACACATAAACATACACAAGATTAAGATGTTATGATTAAGTTTCGATAATTACAGAGTTTGAGATGATTTCTGCAATTTTCTCAACATGATGCTGTCCCTTGCAACTAATTAACTTACGTAGCCATATTTCTATTTAAATAGACTGCAGGTAAATAGGCACAAAAGCTTCTTCATTTCAGTCATTAAACATAATTCATCTGATGCTTTTATGAACCTGTTTCTGCCAGTACAAGATACTAACAATTTAAAAGTGGGACATGGACCTTTTTCCTTTTGAGGACTAATCTATACAGCCAAGGGCAATTGCAGTCCACTTTTAAAAATGGCTTGTGCTCCCAGCATTGATGAAAAAGCCATATAACAGATATAAATTGGATTTCTCATTTCACTGCTCTCTCAGAAGATTCAGAAATCAATTGGTCTCACTAGGCCAAGTTCTACTGTTTTGAATTAAGATTTTGTGTTTATGTCAACAGGGATGGTATGTGCTAAAGCCTGTAAAATTTAACTTTATTTATTCTCTATTTTCCTCTCTTTCATCCCCAGTACTGTGAATCCTAAACTTTTTGCTGTGTTAACTTGTTGAGGAATTGCTACATCAATTTGTAATATATGAACCTGGAAGAGTTTTGATGGAGGAAATTTGAAAGACTGATTTTATACCACTGGACTCAAAGGAAACTGTTATTAAAAGCAACAAGTGCAGGAGGCAAGGCAAAAATGTCCCCTGAGACACACCGGACAGGAGGCCGGAGACATGCTTTCTTCCTTAAAGATTTTTGAATGGGTAGCATTTACTAAGGGTGTTTGACTGGATTGTAAGTATTGGATCATTGCCCCAGCCTTTATCAAAGTCACATCACTTAGGAGAAAGAACTTTTCTTCTAATTTACAATTTTTCCCATTCAGAAGCAGGAGGATTTAGTAGACTGACATTTACAGCAGCCCTGCGAAAGCGCTGCACGCAATGTCACAGTGCTTGCTCGCTAGAAAATAAACATGAGCAGAAAAACCAGGAGCTGGCACTGAGCGTAACGGGGAACGTTCCCTCCTCCTTGCTTTGTCCAGTCCTCCCCAGCAGGAGGGACCTCATGTGCCACCCACTGCTACTTCGCTTCAGATATACTCCTTAAAGATTCTGACCTGCTTCTCACAGCTCCGTAGACAGGAGGCATTGGCGCAAGAGGCGGAAGGGCTGAAGAGTCTCAGCAGAGCCCCATCAGACCGCGCTGACGTGACTGGAAAGACTTCCCTCGACTCCAGCTCCCATCACCTAAATCGCAATGCCCACGAGTCAGAAGCACGCTGAAAGCCACCAGCACCTTTTTAAAAGCAGCTGGTTTACTCTTCACTAATTTGTTTGGCATTTTGAGGGATTTAGCAGGTCTCTCTCAGCTTTGCAATTCGCTTGTCAAGTATTTGGGAGCACGGTGGCTGTTCTTCAAAATCTGCGTCGTGCTTATCACAACAGCGGCCTGGCACGCAGACAGGCAAGACTGGGTAGAGGAGGGACACCAGGCCCATGAGGAAAGGCGCTGTCTTTACAAATACACAAATTCTAGGTGGAAAATCAGCCTGTCATTTCTTTTTTTTTTTTTTTTTTTTTTTAACTCTGCTGAATTCATAGTGAAAGGAGAAATGTATCCTTAATTTAGACTTAACATGACAGGTAAATATGTCTCTTGATGGAGCACAGGTGAAATCTGTTTGAAAATCTGTCACAGGAGGCTACAGTCTAGACAAGAAGATGGCATGGGTGCAGTAATGCAAGAGCAAGGAATCCAGCAATGCAGTCAATAGCATTTGGCAATGACAAAGCACCTTGTAAATGCCTTTACATGAACAAAGTGTCCCTTTTTGACTGGAAAAATAGAATGTAATAGGCAATTGATGTTTTGTGTTGGTGCAAACGTATGTCATATTTTTATTTGATCTAAACATTTATTACCAGAAATAATCATATGAATTTCTGTTATTTGCCTCAGTAAATAAACAGCATCAAGATGTTGAAATAAATACACATCTCATTTTCTGCAGAGTGCAGCAGTGAATTAAAGAAAGATCGGTTATTACAAATAGTAAGCTCGATGCAAACAGACAAGGAAATTTTAAACTCTTCTAGCTCATCTTTCTTCCAGCCTCATTTATACATATAGCAACAACATTCTTCTCTTACCTCTAGATTTCTGTTTTCATTGTAAGATCTCTTTCCAGCTTAGCACTACCATGCTGTGCCTTTATTACCTCTCAGTCTTGATGACATGGAAAAGAAAGTAATGAATAATAGCAATTTTGATAGGCGTATTAAGTTAAGTGCATCACCCTTAAGCCAATCTCTAATGATTAAAGACAAATGACATAGTGAAAATTATACCTTTTAGCTGCAGAAAACAAATTTTCTTCTGAAGGTCACTATGAATTTCTTTTTTCTGGGAGTGACCAAGTAGGACTAAAGGATCTCTGCTTTTATCCATTATATCTGTGCATTCCTATGATGCTCCTTACCAACTGGCAGATGGTGGAGATTTATGAGAGACAGAGACAGAAAGACAGAAAGAAGGGCAGGCAAAGAAAGACAAAGAAAAAGATTATGCCAATTTCCTAAGCTTAAAAAAATTTTCTTTTAGGAAGCTTCACATTACAGATAGGGAAATGGAAGCAGAGCACTCAGTTACATGCAAATATAAGCTTCTACCCTGTAATTGCTGGTAAGAACTCAAACATTCTTCAATCAGATTTACGGCCTCACCAGTAAATTGAATGATTCACCTGTAAACTGCAAATGTTTGCACTAGCATTAACACTGTCATGTTTTATGTGAGTCAAAAATTCAGGGCTTTAAACTTCTTCTGCAAGTCGTCTTTCATTAAATCCGGTTATTTCTTTCTTAGTAAAAAAAATTAAATCTTTAATTTTAAATCAATCATATAATGTTTGCGCTATAAAAATGATTAGCCCATATTTTTGATCAGGTCAGAAACATCTTTCACAGAATTGCCTTTTATCTTCTACAGTTCCATCCTGCAAGGGAGCAGAGTGTTGCCAGGGAAGAAACATTTGAAATTAATTAACAAAACATGACTGGAATAGGCAAAAGGTTTAACAGCACTGTGAGAGCAAATTTAGTGACCCTTCTGGCCAGCTTTTACTCAGCAGCATCCTAGTCTCTATCTGGTTCCACTAAAATCCACTAGGATTACCAATAGGGTTAGTGTAACTGAAGTTTATTACAAATTTAAAACCCCTTTTTCTCTATGGCATAGCTATTAAGTGTTTTGCCTGTACCATAAATAAGACAGGTAATAACTCAGTAATTAAAACTAAATGGTTCCAACATTAAAAAAGCAAAATGCTGTTTTGCTAAATTTTCTATATTATCCTCCTTTCTGTAATAATATAATGAGAAAGGGTTTCTAGAAGTGAAAGGAGATCTTTGGAGGACTTAAAGATTCTTCATAGACAAGTAAAATTGCACAGAATGATCACCCAGTAGTGTAATTATTCCAAAAATACCATTAAAAGACAGCACTGAACACTTTCGCAGTGCCCAAAGAGACTCAATTATGTGCTTTTGGAACTGCTGGGTCAAGAGAGTATTGTTATCCTCAGCAATTACTACAGGCAATAATTTAACCCCTTTACTAAATTTCTTAATGTTCTAAACCACTCTGTCAATGGAGTTATCTTGTGTCAAAGTGATTAAAGTCAAATTTTTCACTGTTATTTACTACAATAAACCAGAATTTAAGAGTAGGGAAAATTTCCTCACATGAGAAGCTAATTTCAAGGAAATTAAAGAATTAGCCAACATTATTAAGGATATTATGGTCTAAAACAAGCTTGAAAACTCAGAAAAATCTCATATTCAAAATCCCTATTGCCATCACAAAGGCATGAAGCACTTTATTAATATTTCAATGTTTTGGAGATCATTATACATTCCTGAAATCTACATACATTCACATTAAGCTCTTTCAAGAGGGATAATTTACTCTTTCATGTTCATGGGAGTAAAGAATTGAAGGCCTGTGTCTTGTCAAAAAACAAGACTGAAACTAAATAATAAATTATCCCCTGTACCTGCACAGATTATTCTTGTTCATTTTAGTCTCTCCAATAAAGCATTAGGGATTTTGATCTTTCTTGGAAATGGTGTTGTTGATTTCAGTGATAGCTTATGTAACCAAAATTTCAGCAGAATCTACAAAATCTCACTGAGGATCAGAATCCACATTTTGTTGAGGAAATCAAATGAATTGTTAACTCATAAATATTCACCAAGTCATTTATTTGAATGAGTTTCAGACAATGAAACTTGTAATGAACTATTCCCTTCCTTGACTTGCTACTCATTGAACTCAACAGCTAACTTGAACAGGTCAGATTTTGGATGACTGAAACTCTAATAAAAAACAAAATCATAAACTAAAGCAGACTTCCAGATCCAGATATAAAACTACAGATGTTATACTTAGTAGTATACAGCAAATAGTACAGCCAGTGACTCTTACGCATTAAAATTTCTCCAAAGGCCGGTGGATAAAATTCCCACCCGTTTATTTTTGCAGTTTCTCATCTGGAAGCTCCGTATCAAGCCCATTGGGGAGAAACCTGCTTAGGACATTTCAATTAAACAGTCTGTCTTACTCCTATCATGCAGAAACTTAGAGAAATGATAGGTATATATTTTCTTTTTTTAAGTAGACCTTTTACTACAACCCTCTGGCACTGCCTCCCCAGCACACTCAGTCTGGCCTGCTGTGGAGGCAGGTGGTGGGAAGACACCTTTGCAGGCAGGAAGGGAAGAGGCTGAGCCAAAGGCACGTCCCTGCCAGGGTAGCCGTGGCTTCAGGCTGCTCCCAGAACGCAGCAAACGCCCAATGTGTGGTCTCACTGCGTGCTTGGGGAGGTGGCACGAGGTTGTACCTACGGTGCCAAACTGGGGTGACAGTAAGAGACAAACTATGCTCTGCAAGGACAGGAAAAACTAAAAAAATCCTCACTCTCCAGTTTTTCTTTTAGTTGTGCCAGAGTTACCACGTAACCAGCTTTCCACATGACAATCCACAATTTTCAGTTTGGCCCTGTCCTTAACTTTACCATGGACAAGATACACCAAAAGAAAACCAACTTTCCATTTATTTCAACTCTCAGGTAGGTGGGATTGAGTTCAAATACAACGAGCAATATTCCTTTCTCTAGCGTGAAATTTAGAGGTTTAGATGACATGCCTGCCTCTCTGTCCTCCAGCCTTCCACATACATAGGCATTTAAAAAATAGCATCAGCTGAGTATCTCTTGCAAACGTAAAGCATATTAAATATATACATCAACACTGGTTCACCTCGATGAACGGCTTCCCCAAGTGGAATCTGTTGTTACAGTGATTCTTAGAAAAAACCTTCATGAGTTCCAGTTCAAATACACATCCATCCCCCCTAACACCAGCTAGTAAGCGCTCAGTTTGGTTTTTCAAACACAATTATTTTTAGGCAGGAAAAACTGGTATGAGCAAGACAGTACTGACTTGTACATCATCAGAGAACACTCTTTATATTCCAAACATCTCCTACATCTCTACGGACTGCTAAGTATGAAGAAAGTGTTCTCCACACACCAAAATAAGAAAGAAACTATGCCTTGGCACTACATTTTCAGAATTAATTTACAATTTACAAGTATCAAATGGGTAGATAGATAGCTATACATAGTAAAAAATGTTTAAAATTGCAATTTAATTGTATGCAAAGCCCTTATATGAAAAGCAGTTGAGACACAAGCTCTGAAGATTTCTTTCCTTACTACTGGTGGTTACGTCTCTTTTAACTTTATCATTTTACAATCAGAGAAAGCTGGCATCAGAATCTCTGGAATATGGAATATATTAATTGAATACATTTGTCCTGCCACTGATGCCAATTAGCATATCTTTGTTATTTCCTACCTTTTATAATCTTCTTTTACTGTCATTGCAAATGGCCATCATAACTGAACAAATTCTCAGACTTTTAAGTCCCAGATGAAATGGGGAAACAAAAGAAAGTGTGACTAAATATAAACCACAGAGAATTAAGTGGACGGGGGTGGGCAGCTTCTGAAAACTTGCAAAGTTTTATTGCTGACTTAGTTTTAGCTTTTTCTTCAATAACTGTATGTAAGAAAGAAATAAACTGATCTGACATTTAAACGCGAGAAAAGTTTCCCAGGTCTGAAGTTCTATTGCCTCAGTAAGCAAAATTACACCAAGATAATTAAACGTGCAATTTACCACAGCTATTGTGAGGAACAACAGTATTTTGAAATTACCATTTGCAATGGTTACTGATGTTGCAACATTGCTTCTCAATAGGTAAGAAATTAATTCTTCCTCCTTCCTTTTACTTACCTGTTTCTATTCGCCTAATGTATATAACCCCCCACCAAAAACCCCAAAGAACAAAAATCCTAGTGACAGAATGCTCTCTAGCCTTTCTGCTGAAAATATTCTAAAATGTCAACAAGCGCACATTAAAAATTCTACAACGCAAAAGACATATTAGTAACTTTCTTCATGGCTTGAAAATTAAAATAATTGAGAAAAGACTGTTCTTTCCAATGGAAACAGAAAAGGTTTAAAACCATTTAGAAAAGAAAACTGCTCAAAGCAGAGGTTTAATTTTAGCAGTTCACATAATCATGGCAAAAAGATACAACACTCTGTAAAAAAATATTTTGTTGGAAGATTCTTCCCTTAGATACCACTAAAATAAACTGTATCTTCCTGCCTAAACATTATCTGTCTTTCCAAAGTATCATCTAAAGCATCCCCAAACTTTTCCTAGGAGGACATGAAGTTCAGCATCTATCTTTTGTTAAGTCTCTGCTGGGGAAAACTTCATCCCACTGAGACAAGAACCATACACTGCTGCACATAGACACTTATAGACATTTCACTCCCAGAAGCTTTGTCACAAGTGACATTGGGATAATTGGAGCCATTTGTCAGCATATCCTAAACAAACTGGTTTCTTACATTTTAAAGACACTAATATCATACAGCCTCTGCTTAATGAAAGAAACCAGAAGATAATACTAGTGCTAAAGAACCTCATTGGAAAATCTACTTTTCCAGCAGAATTAGAAAAGTGCTTATATGAAAGATATTTTATAACCTGGGACTCAACTTCTCTCGTCAGCCATGCCCAGGGCTGCGCCGCAGCCGGCAGATCGGGGCAGCTGGAGAGCGGTCGGCACCGGCGGCGCAGCAGCCAAGGGCGCGCTCAGCCTCTTCCACTGATGTTGCATCAAGTGGTCCCCAGTTATCCACCTCTTCAGTTCCAATACACGAGGAGCCACTTGGCTAAAGATGTAACTTATAATACAGCCAGCAGTAAAATAGTAACGACAACATTAAAGGTCACTGACATCTGTACCGACTGAAATAAATGAGATGGACCCTGCAGACGTCTAGGGAAGAGGCAGTTACTGCCATGCTGAACAGTTGATTAGTTGGCTGGATTGAGTGAAAAAGCCTTCTGTCCCTGGGCTCCGAGTGATTGCTGCCCATCCTGCTCCAGCACATTAAAATCCAATAGAAACTGTTAAACTAGATACACTTGAGACTTCTTTTTTATTTTTTTTTTTAGATCTTCGAAAAATGACAGATGGAAGATTTTTATTTTAATATAAGAGAAGTAGACAAGCTGGATCGGTGGGCTGCCATCTCCCATCAGCGTGGGAGTTCCCTGTCTGGGAAAAGTAGTTGTGATTCTGCTCACAGCTCTCTGGACAAAATTCATTAGTTGTCTTGTACCTTTGTTAGTGAACATCAGACACACGGGAACCCCAAAATCCACAAACAAGAAAGGGAAATAACAAGTTAATGGAAGAGGCAGGCTCATATCAAACGGCTCAGTGATTATGAGATAAGCTGCATTTATTTTCCCTTTGTACTTCACAATTCAGACATAAACGAGAGCTGTTGCTGAGCAGGGCTCTTGTCAAAGCATTCTCTCTAGCTCTATTTCCACCTTCTCTGTCTATTTGCAGTGTGCATTAAAATAGCTTGAGCTCATTTGCAGCATCAGCTCTGATCTCTAACTACTGTTATTTTCATATCTAAAAACAATTCAAGTTTATTTATGGCATTGTTTTGACTACCAAACTGCTGATGTCAACCAACATCATAGAAAGAGAATCAATGACCAGGCTTAGATTATTTTCAACCGCAGACAACAAAGTTTGACAAGACTGATGATAAATCAGGATGACTCTACAAGAAAGTCTCTGAAATGTACTGGCATTTCAATTTTATTAAGAAATAATAAACAGTCTCTAGCAGTAATACATTCCCACATGACAGTTGTGCTACAGCAAGTGTGTGTATGTCAACGAAGAGTTATTTTCACACCAACTTGCTTTGGACGGAAAGCATTCGGACCTTGCACTTCCACAGCTGAAGGGCATGGATATGGAAAGCTACGTTGCCATCCCAGACTAGACAAAGACTAGGTTTGTCCTAGGTCTTCATCTTCTGCATAGCCATTAAAAGCTGTAAGAATTTACTTTTTTTTTGGGATACAAAATTGTCTCAAAGAATTCAGTGGCTACATCTGAAAATTGTTTCTGGAAATAGGTAGTGGTATAATTTTCTGTGGAAAGTACTTTTCATTCTGCATTTTAAGTCTTTATTATTTTCATTTTTAATAGCTCAGTTTTAATGTGGAGCTTTTGTCTCACTGTGTCATAGCTGGAACCGTAGAGCATTTTTCCAATTAAATCAGTGAATTGTGGCTGATTCATCCCTGACTCATTTTGCTAAAGTTCTTAAATATATCCAGAAAATCAGGCCTCACTTCAAGCAATTTATTTTCTTTTTTCATGTGCGTAGAAATCCCTTTACTACTGCCATTGCAAAATTTAGGCCAAAACTAAAACACAATAAAATTCAGCAGCTCATTTTGAGAGTCTGAGTAAAGCCAAATGTTGTAATTATCCAAGTGTGTAAGAATAAAGCCAAGGTGTTTGTCCTGGAGGCCCTACAACAGTGACTTCCGTTTATGCAGTACCGTCATGATACATTACACTCTTCTGAAGCTTCTAAATTATCTCTAACATGAACAAAAAAACACCAGAAAGTCTCAGCAGTTACCTTTAAAACACATTTTTTTCTAAAGAGTTCAATTTTGAGCTAGTTTGAAAATACTGCCATTTTCCTTTGTTAAACAAAACATACTGAAGGCATGACTTGAATCAGTCACAATATCTCCAGACAAGAGAGGAAACCAAATTCTCCATCACATGAATATATTTACAGCCATAGAATTGCTCTTCAGCTCCTCTGTGTCATCCCCTTGAAAAATTCTGACTGGGAAACCAAGGAAGCTCCTTCATAGCCAGTCTTTACAACTTTGTATTTAAAATAATGCCATGAAAAGTTTATGCAAAAGTTTGTGTTAATTCTGCAAAGTAGAGTCTGTCTCTAGTATTGGATCTTTAAATAGTCATGGAAAACTTTTCCAGCAAAGGAACCCCAAATCTCTCCTACCAAAAAAAATTTCAAATATGAGATGTTTGCTGAGGATGATGTTTGCACAAGGACCCACAAAAGGATACTGAATACTGTTGAATTAAAAAGAGGTTTTTTTTCTTTCTATTAACAATTCCCCCTTTCTTCAGACCTACACATCAATGGCTGATCCTTTGCTACTAAAATAACCTTGAATAAACATATATCAGTAAGTTAAAGAAGAGTAAATACACATTGAGGGTGAGGTAACATAACAGTTCACCAACTTAACATACAAGAAATGCTCACATCAGCGAGAAATCCTTTAATAACACTGAACAAGCTTAATCATTAAGCAGACATAAAAGCATATGGTAATGCTTATCTACAATTTGAAATGGATTTGCTAACTTTAACCCAATGCTCTCAAACAGTGCAGAGTAACAGCAAGGGGAACCACAGATTTGTTATTCATCAAGTCTTTTTATAAACCTGAATCTTTTATGACTAAAATCTGCTATTAACTCATTTTTCAATTCACTAATTCTGAAGGAGCGGAGCAATTTACATGAAAATACTTATTTTTAATGTGCTTTTTATGAAATGCTTATCAAGGTCAAGCACTATCATTTGAAAAGTGAAATATTTTATTTCGTTATAATACGTTTGATTTTATGCTGTTCAGAAGCGTTGTTTTAAAAATTCTCCTACAAATGTGCAAGTTGCACTGAATTTTCAATTCCTTTGTGTTCTTTTTTCTTGTTAAGATGCAAAGAACCTCCAGCAATCCCCTCCGGCCACTTCTGTCCGGCACATCCG
>NW_010562511.1:0-3992 GCF_000687285.1 Phaethon lepturus
GGTAAGCAAATAGTGTTTGCAGGATGTAAAATTTCTGCACAAATTTACCTTATTTATCTGCCTATTTATTTGATTATTCACAAATCCAGAGGATTTATAGTGGAACTGCAATTTAAATATTTTTATATTACTATTTGGAGAATTTTCTGTCTTTAATTGGCTGATAAAGAATGTTGAGTCACTAGTTTTCAAACTTCAGTGAAAGCATTCTCTAACAGAAGTTCAGTGAGAAAGAAGAAAGTAAAAATTGGACTTTTGGAGAAAAAGAATAAAGTAAAGGGGGTATGGATATTTGCTATCTTTTTCTTATTCTTCCTCTGAGAGGACAAGTGATGATTTATTGAATTTATAATGTAGTGCCTTTTCCAACTTGGGTAATTTGCAGATCAGCTACTCTACCACGTATTCCACTGGACACAGAACCATAAGCCTATTAAAGTGTGAGGAAGTATATGTTTTCTAAATGTATGATCATGGATTTATTCAGATTTATTTTATAACTGAGATGACAGGAAAACCTGGAGTCAGTTTTTATTGCTGATATTTTTCCACCTACAATCGTGAATGACACTTGGTTTTATTGTTCAGTACAAAAGAAAGTGTTCTAATTGTACATTTTGGAAAAAGACAACAAAACCTGGGAAGGTGCTCCTCTGTCCAATTCATTGAAAGGTTACCAAAGGCTTGGGGAAAGCACTTATTTAAGCTTTCAGCAGAGTGTTTTAAAACATTTGCCTGCTTGTGCTTTTACAGATGGGATACAGGGAAAGATGCACACAAAATGTGCAGCCAAATATTTCTCACCCGTTTTGTGATAGTACTCCTAAAGCTAGTGGCTAAGTCGATTCAAAAGCTTCATCGTGTCAGCTTGAGTCTTCATCCAGCTGCATAGTCTTTGCTGCGAGGTTTTCTTGTAATGTTGGAAAGTAGCCAAGTGTGTTTCCATTGGGCAACAGGCTTAAAATTGCTGTTTCTTAACCATTGGTTACATGCCATTTGCATATTAAAAAAAAAAAAAAGGCTTCAGGGCCTAACTTCAACTCATTTAGGCAACCCATCCTTCCCTCACCCTAAAACACTGCACAAAGCACAATCCACAATGAGAGCGAGCGGAGTAAATGTTGAAGGCAGGGAGTGCCTTTCAAAGCAGATGACATTTAGAGGCATGCTCTGTGTGAAAAAGTGTGAGCTCACAAGAAGATTCAGAGGATGTTTTCCCACCATGCAGCAGGCATCTTCAAAGCACAGCAGCTGGGCATGTATCCTTTTCTTGTTTTACCACAAAGAACAAAAGCAATTCTTTATTTTAGAGGCCTTGCGCTATTGGTAATCATTTTAACTGAAACAGACAAAAATGCCTACATCTGTTCTGGGAATCAGAGTGGATGCTGCAGGGTACTTCTTTGACTTCTGTTGCTATGACCTGAATGCACACTTCATGCCATGTGTCCACTCTTTTTCCCTGTTATTGATTTTACCCCCTCAGTACAAATTCCTATGCAGCAGGAGTAGTCAATGAAATCCTTGCTCATTAAGCTATCAAGCAGTAAAGTCTATTCTTTTTACAGCTGTTCAGATAGGGAGGAGATGAGAAAAAGAAAAAACTTGATGCATAATATTTTTGTACACATAATGAACATAAACCAAGAGAAAAACAACATCAACCACATTCATGGAGTGTGTAGATTCAGTTCAAGATGAGAAGAATATTTTCTGCTGTGCCATCCAGGTAGCATGAGACTATCTGGATGAACTACATGAGACATGTATGTTGAACTTCATTCTCCTGCTCTTGCCATCATTCAGCAACAGTGTATGGCTTCATTGCTTCAGTCACTTGGTTACTCATCTTGTGAGGTAAGACATATTTCATGCAAGAAATTGATTTAATATTTTGTGCATGTTTTTTATACTGCTTTATATAGCCTTTGTTTTTTTTTTGTAAAACTAAATTGGTTTGCCTTTAAGTTCACATGTTTATTCTTCAGATGGTAGTGAGAAAAGAACAACTACCTGACAAGACTTTGTCTTACAGCACACAGCTTGTGAACATATTCCTTCTCCCAGTTGATATAAATCAAAATTCAGAGTAGCTTTCATCATAACTGTACTTCCATGTGCTTCTCCATGGTAAGATGCATCCCAAGTTGTGAATCAGGACTGTACTCACGTATCTCCAGCCAACTGATAGAGCTGAAATCAGATTAACACCTTCTGGTACCTATTAGTTTCACTCCATAGAAAGCGCCAGTTTTGAAGTGATTATCTGTATTTTTTCACACAGAGTGCAAGAATAATCCTGGGTAAACCTGGCAGCTTGAAACCTAAGGAAAAAAGTTGATCTTTCCTTGATCTCCAGTGAGATGGAAGCCTGCAAGGGCTTTCAGACTCCGCTAGGAAAACAGGCTAGAACAGTCCAATAAACACACTGAAACAGGTTGATTTATGGGTCTTAAAGCATCTGGATGCATTTCTGTTAAAGCCAATTAGTTAAAAAGTTGGAGAAAACGTGATATTTACAATTATGCTGGAGAAATGCAGACAAGCCAACTGCTTTCCATGTATAATAGTAGAAACAGATACCTTAACCTGATGGTGCTTTGTAGTCCATATGTGAGACACTTTAGGCAAGGAAAGCTTGGCAAATTTTTTCTGAAAGGCAAGAAAAGATTTTCTTAGGAGGGGCTGGTTGTGGCCCGCCTTCACTGCTGTAATGGTGTTAAGAAATAAAACGCTGTGAGGGTGTGCATGTAGTTTGGTTCATCAGGCCTGGGCACAGCTGGTGGGGAAACTCCTCATGAGAAGAACTAGCAAAGAAAGCAGTAGCAGGGCTTGTCAGCAAGCTGAGATGATGAGGGACTTCCTGGTGAGTTGAAGTCACAGCTGATATATGGGGAACACAAGTGAGTTAATCAACCTGGTCAGTGGTGAAGAACAGGCAGAACAACACATGATTGGATTGAGCGGGCCCCAGTGGGACATCTTAACCCACTAGCAGGAACCCAGAGTATGTTGTATTTAATGTCATTAACACACTGTCATTTGGGCTCCTGTGATCCTGAGATTCAGCAACATCTCACTACTAGAGCAGTTGCATACAGCTAAAGGACAAGGGCTTATTTGGAAATATTCCCTCTGTATTCTGAAATGTATTTTACTTTTCAGAGAATATGCATATTTTCCAAAATGTTATAACATTGTGCTTTCTATTTTTCTCCCTCCAATAAAATCAATTTATTGAAATTTTGTTTTTCTTTAGCTTATCTCTTGTGAAATACAAAATATTGTTTACGGGGTGGACAGACAATGTAGTTGCTATTCCTGGCTTTCTGGACATGGACTAGGGCACTAGTTCTAGAAAAGGTGATAAACTGTGTTCTGTCAACAAGTGTCTGGCAGAAAAGTTACACCTCTAAGATATATTTACTTTGTGGAAAAAAAAAGAAAGTTGTATCAGTGTGTGTGTTCTTCTAATCTAGTGGGCAATAATAATTTGTTGAGTGTGTCACCTGTCTTTTGAAATTAAAATGACTGATAGTTTCTAGCCAGTAGGTGAAAAATTCAATTATTGCAAGTAACTAACTCACAATGTGTACATGCAGGTTCAATTTTATTATTTCGGTGGCCAAGTTAGACTTCCCTATGAAGCGATAAAAGTCCTGCGTTACAGGATTTTTCTTGCATATCTCTTTGATACACCACTTGGACACTCACAAGTCTATGGGGCCAGATGGGATCCACCCGAGAGTACTGAGAGAGCTGGTGGAGGATCTTGCCAAGTCACTCTCCATCATCACTATCCATCAGTCCTGGTTAACAGGGGAGGTCCCAGATGACTGGAGGCTTGCCCATGTGACACCCCTCCACAAAGAAGAAAGGCCGGAAGGAGGATCCTGGGAACTACAGGCTTGTCAGCCTGACCTCTGTACCGGGGAAGATCATGGAGAGGTTCATATCAAGGGTGCTCACAGGGCATGTACAGGGCAACCAAG
>NW_010562512.1:0-25172 GCF_000687285.1 Phaethon lepturus
CAGTGGGGGCTGCGAGGGAGCAGGGCGGGCAGGGCATGGCCTCCCTGCCCGCCTTCCTGCCTGGCACTGGGCATGCTGCCTCGTAGTTCTGGTAGCCCCAAGAATCAAGCAGCTCAGGGGGCCGCTCGCTGGCTTTGCGAAGGGGATCTTGACTAGTGGGGAAACTGAGGCACAGATCAGGCCTGTGAGCTGGCAGTGACGACACAGCAGAGCGGGTTTGCTGCCCTCTCGAGCAGCGGAATGAAGCCTGGTGAAGGTCCCCGTTGGTTTAGGGAACGGGACGGGCTGGAGGAGGTGGCAAAATAACTTCTGGGAGGCTCTGAGCTGCCACAAGCCACTCTGCGTTCCCCCGCCTCTCCCTTGCCCGGCGCCTTGGCTGTCAAGAGGAACAGCCACGGGGTTGGGTTTGCAGCCGGCTGAACTGCAGGGCCTCCGTCATTACTAACATCTGCGCTGTACTTCCTGGTGGTTCCATATTTATATGAAAATTGGTCACCGAAATAATGGTAAAACTTCTTCAGTTGGTTTCAAAATAAGGAAGTTGGTGCATATTTTGAGAACAAAGCTGTCTTAATTCCCAGTTTTGACAAATGTACTGTTTTCTTAAGTTTAAAATGGTTGCTTTTAAATTAAACCGTCCGAATTTTCTTCAATTTAATTGCTTCAAAGCGATTTCATTAGTTCTAGCTATATCAGTTAATTGCTTCAACTTGATGTGTGAAATTATTCCCAGGAAACGGCCCTCGTCAGATGCCGGAGCGCTATCGCCGATTGCCAGCAGAGGGCAGGGAACGATCAATTTGCCTTGATGGACGCTACCAAGGGCTGATCTGTTGGTACAGACCTCTAATTTCACAGGTGACCTATTTCACCGGCGTAAACAATAGAAATTAGAGGCTATTTTATATTTCAGTATGACTGTGGCATTACACTAAGACCAGTGTAACAGCATCTCGATCAACGTACAGCTTCCAGTGGCAAGAGAAGCTCCCAGAGACCTCCTAGCCAGCTCCTGGGCTTAAAATGTTCAAGTTGAGAAACCGAGTAAGGCAGATGGGTAACTAAAATGTAGTCTACTGTTGTCTAGAAGGGTGGAGAAAAAGTCTGATTTTTTTTTAACATGGATCCTCTCCTAAGGATAAAGCAAGCACTGATTGCTTTCTGGTCATTACCAGAAGCTGAGTTGATGCTCCATTCAGACTCCCATTGGTGCATGTTTCTGCTCTGGAAGTAGCAGAGAGCAGCTCTTTGAACTAACGGGGAGGGGATGGGGGGGGGAAAGGGAGAAGGGAGTCCTGTAACAGGATGTGTT
This sequence comes from Phaethon lepturus, assembly GCF_000687285.1. NCBI lineage: Eukaryota > Metazoa > Chordata > Aves > Phaethontiformes > Phaethontidae > Phaethon > Phaethon lepturus. The sequence goes on from NW_010562512.1 coordinate 1,313, forward strand.
ATTTTGGAAAAACTACTCAGACAACACAGGTTTAGGATTCTAAATATGTTCTTGAACTTTTATTCCTCGCAGCAGGTAAGCAGTCGATTAAAAACCTTAGTAGCAAAACCAGACCAAAAATGCAAGTCTCTCGGAAACAAACACGTGCACTTGCACGTCAGACCTACATGCAGAACTACGATTCGCATTTCAACAGTGAATACGCAAGTGACTAATGAGGAGTTTGGGTTGGCAGTGAAGGAACTCCTGCATGTGTAACCAGGGCAAGTGTGCAGCAAACACTGCGCGTCTGTTTAGGTGCAAGCTATTTTGAGCAAAAGGACTAGGGCATGTAGAAAAAGTGAGATGATGCTGCTGATTTTGAAACAGTGTAAGAAGACAAAATCATACTAACGGACAGCTTAATGAAAGCTGTTTGGCACTTCCCAAATGAGGCTGCTTCAGCAATGTGCAATATTAACCTTTCTGTACCTGGATTTGATTTTGTAGACACTTCTTCCTCATGTACACATCTAGTTCAGCAAGCGAATGATATGGAAAATGCTGCTTTTGCTTCCACTAGAACTTAAAAATTCCACTAGTGAATTCTGGAGTGTTAGGGACACTTCATGAGTTAGGCAAAACAAAAGCTGCTGTTTTCTAAGATTTGAAGCCAAAGTGCCAGCAAGGAGCAACTGCCAATTACAGAAACCCAACTGCAACTGGGTTTAGCCAAGGAAAAAAACACATTAAAACTAGAATTTCAAATGCAGTTCTGTACTGTGTCATACAATCCCTCACTCCCCCAAACCCTGCTATAATGGGTACTGTGGATTAGATACCTCATTAAAAAAAAAAAATTAACCACCCCCCCCAACCCCATAAAATAGGAATCAAGAATTTCTTAAATGACAAAACCACCAGTTTTCAGAGGTGCTTCCTCGTATGTGCAACATCGGCTTTTTGTCAATGTATGCCTCTTCTCCAGATTTATAATGTGCAAATCCCATAAATTATAGATTTATTCCAGTCAGATTCACTTACTAGTGCTGAAAAAAATTCACAGTATAAACTGTCAAGACTCTCCATGCTGTGAATGAATGAAAATATATATATATAAAGTGCAATTCATTCTGTTTTGCAGAGTCATACAATGGCTCTGTACTTCAGCATATGTTTACAGCAGATTTTGTAATAGGAAGAAGACCCCCACAACCCCTATTAATCAATGTCATCATTTCATGGCAGATGTCTCTGCTTTACAATAGGCTGCATGAGATTTGCTATGCTGTAAAATCTGAATGAAAGGTTCTTCATTCAGCCCAGTGTCTGACACTTACTGGTCTCCATCACTGACTATTAATATCAAGCATAGTAGATCTGCAATTTTATACCGAAACATGTAGCACAAGACATGCCCGAAATTAGAAAGTTCATTCTGAGCTTTCCAGCTTTTGTGCAGTCACACTCTTGATACTTAAATCCTCTTTCTAATGCTCTAAAGATAAACTCATTGCACTCCTGCCCCCATCTGCTACAGCAGCTCTTGCTCATCGTCTTCAGATCCTGAGGGTCCTTGCCGTACCTCTTCATACCATTTGTTTGTGAGGGTTTTCATCTGTATGCGCCCATGATGCAAGTCCTAGGGCAAAAGCAAACCAGAACAGTTTGCTGCTTAGCTACAACATTACTTGTGGGTTAGAGCAAAAGAGGAAGACTAGTTCCTTCGGAGACAGATAAGACATATTCCTTAGGAAATAATCCACTCCTGGTCCCTAAGCATGCAAAGCAATTCTGTTTCCTACCAGAAAATATTTATCGAGTGTTCAATCAGTAATTATTTCCACGGACGATATTTTTGATGACAGGTATTTTTACCTGTGTTTGCTAGACAGTCCTACTCTGTGGGTTTCAACAGTCCTAATGCTGTCTGGATGGCCTGGCTTGGAACCTCACTCCTCTTCACGTGTTCCCAGGGACAGCAGGAAGCTTGTGGCCTGCTTTGGTGATTCACATACTTATTTTTCTAGCCTTTGGTTGCAATCTGGATGGCAGCCTGTGCTTTTGGCTACCAACTACGAATCAGATGCTTAACTCTGGTTTCTTGATTCCTTTTTGGTTTTGCAAAAAATGCCTTTAGCTTTTGTGGGAAAGTGCTGAAAGCATTCTTTTGAAAAGAAAGGTACAAAACAAGAGGAAAAATAGTATGTTTGTGCAGGCTAGGAAGATGGAATGTGCATACTTTACACAAGATGGTCAACTCTACAGCAAAAATGCTTAATTCTATGGCAAATTGGAAAAACAGTGAATTATACAGCCAAAGAGCCTCAGGTTTCTGAGGCGTGGAGTGAAAATGGCATAGTATTTACACCTCTCTCAGCCATTCAGTGTTAAGTTACATGTTCAGTCAGGTGTCATTTTGCATTTACAGCTTCAAAGTTTTGGCCTCTCGGTGAAGAAGTCTTAAAAGTGAAGGTTGCAATTCTGGTGCAGATTTCCAAGATAAACTGCCATCTGCAGAAAAATCACAGCTCCAGAATTCACAGGTGCATGTACAGTAAAAGGCAGTAACTTTGTGTGATAGCACTTTAAAAACTGCATAAGTGGCACCAGCTTCTTCTAGCAACAGTAGTAACTAGTAACTCCTGATACTCTTCATGATACTCTACAAGATTAAAGGCGAGTTCAATAAATCTATACACCTTTTAAAGTTTAATTGTGGTAGCCCTGAGAGATGCTCATTTAATCCAACCTGCAATTTTACAATGCAGCTTTTCATTACAGCTGCTCTACATATGCACAACTAATATATCAGGAACAGCGAGCCATCTAATGTAAAAGCTGCATGGCTATGCTATGAGCCTTGAAAGGTACACAGTTGAAATGACAACCAACTCTACCACAGTTTCTTTTCTTCAGGAAAACAAGAAAGACTTACTTCTTGTGTCAGTCTTCTGGTGAAGAAAGGATTCAAATACCTGGCATCAAACCACATAAACCCTTTGAGGTCCTGGCGTTTTATGTACTGGGCTTCATATTCCTCCTCGGTGAGTTCTGATAAATGTTCAGATTCTATGGTATTTCCCTAGAAAGATCACAAATATTGGAATAACTTGAAAAATATGGCAGCCATCCCTCCAGCTTGCTTCAGCCCCCTGCTCTATGCTCTCCTTTCTCACTACCAATTCCCGTGCTGGAACAAAATGGAAAGTATCACCCCAGCCTACCATGGCTTATGGCTGTATGAATCTGTCCAGTTGTTGATTCCCAGAGCCACTTAGCTTCCCTTTTCATGCTGAAATGTAAAAGGCTTCAAATGTTCCATATTTTGTATTGTTAGTATTGCTGAGAACAGGTAGCTAATGTGCATGTTTTCTCTTGTGAGCTGGACAATGATTTTATCCAGCAAGCAACACTAATGTCATTGTCTCACTAAAAACAAGCCCTGTATCAGTACACACCCTATCCCTGTGCTCTTCCTATACACACCTCCCTGTGTGGACAGAGTAAGATAAATCTGGAGACTGCAAGGTTTTTGAAACCTCACGCCAAGAGGAGCTGTTTTTCAGATCCTACAGAACAACACCCTGCATGTATTGTTTGATGGTTTGGAGAAAAACAGGCAAATGCTCTGGGATACTTTATGTACTCCAGCCTTTTGCACATGAGGCTTCAGACTGGCTCTTAGTTTTATTCAGTACTCTTGCTTAGCCAGAAATTGCTTTAAAATAAAACCCAGTCAGAGAGGTGCTGTTGTTACCACCTTCTCATGGCCTTTGCTTTGACTTTTTCAAAGTAATTCCCATCTGCCTTTTATGATTAATTCATGACTCACACTGTACTAGCTACTTTCCCTCTGCATATGACTCAATCCTGTATCATCTGCTTTATGCTTTTGCAGGGGTTACTTTAATTTGTATGGATCAATGTATAATTAGATTGAGTTAAGAGACCATTTCTCCTCCCTTTTATCCAAACAGTTATTTTGTGTAAACACTAACCAAGCTCTGTCTTTGGGATATTTAAAAATTATATCGCTTGGCTTTTTCCTACCACCTTGGCTTTTTTCATTGCTTTCATTTTACTTCTTAGTAAAAAATAATGTACTAGTCTTGAAAAATGTAAAAATTTAAAAAAAAATTAAAAAAATCAGTGATCCTCTGAATAGAAAACCTCAACAAACCATCTTCTCTGTCTTGCTAAGATTAATGTCCTTCTTATTCCTCTTGCGTGCTTTGGAGTCCTCAATGTCAATCAGTCTGATGAGGGGCATGGTTCCTCCTCCCAGCAGCAAAATTGTGAACAGTACTATGATAATTGTTGTCGTCCCAATGAGCTGCCGCTTCTCTATTGGTTCCAAGCCCAAATGGAGGCTGAGGGCATAGGGGATTGCACCACGTAAACCTTAGCAGAGAGAACAGTAAATCAATGAAGAGTGAATCAATAGCTACATTTGGTCTTCAGTACCCCAATAACTCAACAGGATTTCTCCATCTTTAAAGATTTCTACAACCCTATACCATGTCCATTTATCTATCATTTGGTTACCATCCTAAAATGACTCGGAGGCTCTTCAGATACTGTTGTTCAAACTGCAAAGTTGCTAGACCTAGAAAGAAAAGTAGACTCTTTGCAGAAAAGCTTTTGTGAGGCTCATTACTGCATAGTCCTCTAGCACGAAGGGGAAAGAGAGCATATCTATTGTACTTGGGTTTGAGAACAGTGCAAATGTTCAGTTGAGTTTTGCTCCACAGATGGGAAACCAGTTCTTCTCAGAGTGGCCCACACAATGAAAAAGATAAAACATTTTTTCCAGTTCTCTGTACTTTGAGCTTTAACTTACCACTAAACCACATGATAAACATCATTTTGGGGGTGATTTTATGATCACGGAAAAAGTTGAGTAGGTAGGAAAGTGGGAAAATATTCACTGCTCTACCGAACAGAACAAGTACCTGAAAAACAGAAATAAAAGCAAAAGACCATTTGATGTGTTACATTCACGCCGGCCCCAGCTGCATCTGGTTTGTACAGGGTAAGGTGAATATGCTCTTTCACTCTCAAGTCTTGCAAGTTAGGTGGGCTACTAAACTAACAAAGAAATTTCTCTGCATAGGTCAATGTGGAATTCAACTTTGTAAACATTTTGTCAGCTTAACTGAAACTAAACCAGACTTGTCACTGAGAGAGACCAGACACTACTTTACTTATAATAAATAAATGAAACCCAAGAGGCGTTCCAGGGAGACCAAGAATTACTTTGGGTAAAAGTTCTCTTCAGTTCAGCTCCTTTAATCATTCCCTTGGTGCAGCAGCTAAGAGGCAATAAGATATTTCTATTGTCTCCCCATGGACCAGTTCCTCAGAGAAAGAGGCCAGAAGCCAAACAAATAGCGTGTAATCTGGTTCCTCAAAACTTCCCTGGGTATGGTTATAAAATGTACAACACACTGAAGCAACATTTTGAGAGAGAAAAAAAAAGTACTATTAATTTAATGGCACACAATTATAAATGCAGTGAAAACTTTAACTCAGAAAAGAAATGTTTTTCACAATGACATTGCTTTTAGGCTCCACCACAAACAGACCTTGATAAGGTAAATATCCTAGGATTAGTCAGCAGGGTCGTTGAAGGGCTGTACTGTTTTCCTTTATGAATCACCCCAAAATTACGCAATTTCATTACACCCGTGAGAGAAATGCTACATAGAAGAAAGTGTCACATCTTAGATATACATTAGATAAGGAAGTGGGGTGTAATGCAGTGAGAGCAGTTCCCCATGCTGATATCACTATGTGTAAATTGTAGGTAACAATTCTTCCCTTGAACCATGGACTAAAATGTGCTAGTATGCGACTGGGAATGGATTCACATTTCTCTCTTTTGACTCTACAAAAGAACATACTTTTCATGTCTATATTAAACAACTAAAATAGCAACAGATGTAGGTAACTCCCATGTGAAACATAATTCAAAGTGCACTACATAAAGCTACGCTGAAATACAGAATAAAAGAAAAATAACTAAGAATGGAGTCAAAGAATTAATATACATTGGAGATGGTTTGAGTAACTTCTTCTTCCGAAGAAGGTGAGCTCAGAGTGTAGATGTGATGTATGGACTAAGTTGCTTTATGTAAACAAACTGCAATGATATATGAGAGAGAAAGACTGAAAAGCTGTAGTCCTGGAGAGATGAAATGGAGCAGAGGTCGATACTAGTTTGCACTGTAGTTTCTACAAACTGCCATTCACAAATTGTTCATATGGAGCTAAAGATATGTAAAAGCTCAGCATTATTTTCTGGTAAAATAACTTCTGGAATAAAGTGGCATGTATAAAAATCTCAACATTTATTTTAATAAATCTAATAGAGTCAAAACAAGCAAGGTTCTCTTCCTTGTTTTTAATAATCTTATACAGAAGGGCTTCAAAATAACAGCAAACTGGAATTCCTTAAAGAAGACTGATGTATTTGCACACCGAAGTGCTGAGAACAAGAAGAATAATTTCATGCTATTAGTGAGAGTTAACTTTGTGCAATATATAAAAATATAAAACTATTTTCATTAAAAAAACCATAAAACAAGTATTCTAAAATATTTTAACCGTAGGTGTTTCCCCCCTCCCCAATACCAAAAATGCATCTAAACAAGTATGGAAGAAAGTAAATACCTACTATGCACCAGATGACAAAGGACATTTCAAACTTGTGAGGAAAACTAAAAATTGACAGGCCAAGAAATGCAAAAACACAGGTTTCTGAAAAAGAGAAATCGCATCTTAAATAAACAATTCTATAAATTTTTTTCTCCTCCTATTATAAGTTACTACATGCAGTACATAAAACAATATTTCCTGACTTTTGAATGCACAAAATAGGCACAAATGCCATTATGTAGAAGCCCAGATTCTTCCACTCTTGCTGTCAGTGGACAGCACCTTGGTCTGTGTATGTAGGCTTTTGTCAGCTGTAAATTTCTAAGTGGTATGAACAAAGCTAGCAAAACCTTGTTCTAAAGACTGAGGAATTTTTTACTTGAAGAATATAGGACAAGCTGCAGAACACAAGCTACAGGAGCAACTACTAATGACTTCTGTAGCTTTGAATCATTCTATATAAAACTGAAATGTAAGACACAATCTCTATATGGCAAGTTGAACACTATTACAAAGTATTCATTAAATTCTTATACATGGCAGCAGCTCATGACTTTCTTTGTAATAAAATACTGTACTGTATGATCTAACAACCTTGTATATGCTAATAACCTCTAGCAGTGATGTTTGCAAATCTGAAATAGTACCACCACTGCACAATGACTACAGTAATGCAAATATTTTATTTCCACAGCACCAACCCATTACCATCAGAGAACTGCAGAGTCAAGATGTTTCGTCAGTTCATTGCTGTCCTAGCAAGGTAGGTTCCTTATCATTAAGGTAGTTAAAAACAGGATGGTTTTGGACAGACAGTAGCAATACATGAGTTACTGCAGCATAAGACACTGTTTGGTCATACTTTGGGTACTAGCTACTTACATTTGCATGTTCAAAACCTGCTGCAAACGTGTACAAAATTGCACAATATCTTCAATAACTCCTTTACAGTGACTTGAATGAATGTGTGCTTTTTCAGCATTTGTAATAGGTTAAGACCAAACCCTGATGAGCTACTGGTGCTCAGGTAGTGAGTGGTTAAGTTTAGTTTGCAGCAAGGCCACGCCCTGACCATGCTCCAAATGCATCTTCCTGCAAAAAATACGGAACACATTCATGCCATCCGCTAAAAACCAGGGATGTAGTTATAATACAGAAGCATGTAATTTCTTCAAAAGTTTGGGTTGTAAAGGAAATGGAAAGGCTATGGGACACTGAGCTGCTTGCACCACTAATTCCAAAAACTTCTCAATTTGTGAAGCTATTGTTTTTGCTAGCACTAGCTTTTTATACCCAAAACCATTTTAAAAAATACTGCTAAAAATCCATCTCCTAAAACTAAAAATAGACCAGAGGAATGTAGGAGTCAGAGATCTCTATTCAGTTATCAGTCTTGTGGCAAACCTTAGAAGGAGCCTGCAGGATGGGGGAGAGAGACTTACTATATGTTTTATCCAGTATGGCAGGAAAGGTGACTTTTGACTGCCTTCCAGCCTCCACTGTTAGGAATTCTTCTCTTAAAGACACGTACCACTGACACACAAATGGCTAGAAGAAAATTTGCACCTCTGCTGTTGCCATCAGAATCACCATTTCAGGCAAATAAAATTTTAAAATATTAATATTAGATATTAATAGTAAGTAGCACCTACCACACATGAAAGCAACAGTTCTCAGTGTCTGCTGCATTAAAATCTGTGTAACTGGAGACAAGTTATGGTGTGTATAGTGAGACATCACGATGCCAGAGAAGAGGATTGCCATGATACCTGTAGATAAAAACGTGGCAGTCAACAGAAGAGTATCTTGCACTCTGCAAATATTTGTGTTGATAGCCCTTACTAATGCAAAAGCTTATGAAACAGCCAATGTTGGTTATCTAATGCAATGGCACTGTAATTCTGTAATATTTTATTATAATTTTATATTAATAAGCAATAAAAATTAGAAATAGGCCATGTGCTGAGACCCTCCAGAATAATCTTCTCACAAGGCAAAACTTGCTTTTACAGCAATACAAATATTTTAGCATATCAGACTGCTTGCTCAGCTTTCTAATTTCATTCTCATACATCTGTGTTGGCCTATACGCACGTACAGAGTAGTTCTGGATGCAAGTGGGCAGAATGGAATGTTTGCGTTAGGATTATACATTTTGATTGTGTCACTACCATGATTATAGGCCACATCTTCATACGTATAAAAAATACAACTCCACTGACATCAGTGAAGGTATGCTGATATACATGGCTACAGATCCACTCCAAAATATTCACATTAGCTCACATGTCCATTTTCAGAAAGTCTGATTTCATACCTGCAGTTCATTTACAAGAAATCTAGTCCTGCTACTACTCCTCATAAACTTGTAACATTCTTATATAGCCCAAGTTGTAGAGCAAATATGTCTTTTAATGAACTTAAAACTTAAAAAACAACCCAAGAAAAAATTAAAAAAAAAGAACCAAGTAGATTTCCTAGCTATTTGAATTATACTAACTGTTGCATCCCTTCCCACTTTCCTTTGAGAAATGAGACAGGAACCTGATTGACTTAAAAAACCCACTTAAATCATCAAAAGTCAGAGACATTGGGCATTCAGCAGAACTGGACTCTGTCTTTGTACCTGATTCTACAGAATGATGGAAGTTCACCTGTAGCCTCTTCTTGTGGCCTTCAGCAAAACTTTTACCAAGTATTCAGAGACATACACAACACTCAGTGGTCTCAGCTGATATCCCCAATGGCACTGAAGGACAGGTAGAAAAACGGCTACAGGGTAGTAGGCTGGACATTATCTAAATTAGCTGATGGGGCTGAGATCTACAGCATGCAGCTGAAATTTTAACTCTGCGTTAGGCAGAGGTAACCAGGGAGAATACTAGCATTTACGTTGGATAATTAATGCTTATGAAAACTGCAATTATCTTTTCTATACTTTTATAACATGAAGTAGAAAGTAAGTGTTTCTTTAAAGTAAGTCCAAGTTAGAAGTAAGAGCACAGTTTAAATGAGAAAACACATAAAAAACCAGAGCCCGTCTTAGACACAAATAATATCTACTCCCTAAATTTATCAAAGAAACTTGAACATACTCATTTTGCTACTCACCTGAGAGTGAGATACCTTCTGCAAGTCCGTAAGGAAGGTAAGCAAAGATAATCATCATCCCAAACTCTAGGGAGGGTGTCTTCCTTAAATCAATGTGCTTTAGCATGTACACATGAAAATGTTATGGAAAAAGTAAGTAAAAAAACAATTCTAAGAAAAAATTAAATCTGTGTCGTTCCATTACAAAACAGTAATTATGCTTAATGTATTTATCTACTGAATAGCTAATAAATTCTACACATTGGCCTTTGACTCAAGTATGGAAAGATTAATCATTTCTTATAAGGAGTGTTTCTTATAGAAGCTACTGCTGGTAGAAGTCTATCAGAATGGACAGACCTAGAGACAGAAAAGATCTGCTACTGATGTACCTATACAATACTGATAACAACATGCCAAATGGTTTGTTTGGTTCTAGAAGGTCCAGTTTAATCTCTGTTCCAAAACTACTGCAGAACCACAGAGAATCATTAAATAGTAAAGGCTTTTCTAAAAATAGTGGAGTGCTATGAAACAGCAAATTAAAAGTAAAATAGCTCTCATTTATGTTTTAACAAAAATAATGTCCTTTTGATATTCAAGATATTTAAAACTTCACATTTGTAGTCATAAACGTGGACATTTGTCAAGGGCCACAAGTTCTGCTTTGAATCTCATGCACAGTTCTGCAGGACAGCTGCCAAGTACAAGTAGATTTTGCCTCAGACATCATTATTTGCCACACTAAACATGCAAGCAATCTTCTCTGTTCAGTCACTATACTTCTAGTTACTCTCAAATGGTATGACAGATTTGCAGTAATATTAACAGTGAGGAACATACCTACAATCACATCCTTGCCTTAACACTTAAAATGCTCCACCTACCACCTATGTTAAAATTCAGAGGATTAGATGCTTGTGACATGGAAGTTCACATTCCTCTTGGGTCATGAACCAGCAACAACCTTCAACTATATTTATCTGCTGGCAACTAGTAAGAGATGTCCTTTGCTGCATTGAAATTTCGCATGCTTAGGGTAAATTTAATGTTTTGAGGCACAAATAACTGCAATAGGGCAAATAGGCCGCTCTTCTCTTTCTCTTAGTATCATTTAGATATCAGTGAAAGAAGTGTTGAACATCCGTCTCCCTCTTTTATTGTGATGTATGGAATAATTTAAAAGTTTGTGGAATCAGGCTAATGAACCAAGAGAGGAAATATGTCTATATTTAATCAAACATTCTGTTCTTGTTATTTACAAACAAGCGCTTAACAGTATGTCCCAGATGACATGAATAACTGGTGTACAAGTCTAGCAAAAAGTTTACCTACAGTGAAGTCAGTGTTAGCATTAAACAAGCTCTGAAAATTAAGGTAGGTGTCTGGGTTACAACAAACATCCTTCCTTATCTTAGCAGAGAAGCTTCTGGGTTATTTAGCAACCAATTCACGGAAGTGGAAGAGGCAAAATAGAACTCAACATAAATCCAAATAGAACAGTATCTGAATTCAGCTGCCTGAATATGATACATAGGGACAAATGAGCTGGTCTGACTGAAAAGCCCTCGGGAAAAGCAGCTTTTTTTTTTTCTTTTTAATTAACTGTTTTATGTATGTGAAAAAGGAGCCATATGCTTGGCTCAGTGGATCAGTACTGAAATGTAATTAATATATTTTGAATTTACAAAACAATTACCATATTTTATAACACTCCAATGCACGTAATATAAGGTACTATACAGCATTTCAGACCTTAATTATGTTCATAAAAATTTGATGCAACTTTCTAATACACACCCATGCACACTAACATAAAAACCAAATGAGCATGAGAAAATCCTCAGCCAGCAAAATAATGTCTAATAAGAAATATCCCCTAAGAAACGCTGGAGAAGACGGGAAATAAAAATAATGTTAGAATGTTGAAGTTCACCTATTTATACATGTGTATCACCAAAATTAAAAAAGGATATTAATGCAGAAATAAGACCAGTAAGTGTGCCAAGTGCTGCAGAGCCAAAGAACATCTTAAGAAAGTATCCCAACGCCTGTAGAAAGGTTTGCCATCCACTTACATCTGACATATTTTCTCTTGTCAAACCTTCTGCTGTGCTAGATATAATAAAAAAATAGATAAAAAGAAACAGTTATACATTTTAAGCCTGGATCCAAAAATACCAAACGTCTTTTGAGAAAACAACAAAAAAGACTTCCATTTCTTTGTTGCTACCACTCTTAAAAGGCTTTTACTATGATATATACAACAGGAGGAATGTCAAAAGATGTTAAATCAAGTTTTAGTGTAATCCCCAAAGGGAAACCCAATTCTGCTAAAAAATCTGGAAATCCAGCATTGCTCTTGTGAAGAATCCCGAGAATGGCGTAAATAGGCTATGACAACACCCAGTATTACAAAACAAATTTCAAACTTTGAAAAGGAAAAGGAAACACATTTTGCAGTGGTAAAAACTCAGGGCATGAAAAAGAGATGGATCATGTGATCCTCAGAGAAGAACAAATGAACAGGAAGACTTCTCATCAAATATTTAGGTGTGGATGAGAGACAAGAAGGTCACTGAAGAAGAGCAAAGAAGCTCTTAGGAGGAAAGGGGAGAAATGTCTTTGAATTTCAGGAACGTACTTCACAGAATTCCATGCAAAGAAGACATGGATTGTAACTAGTGTTCCTTTTGAATGTTGTTAGCCTTCATGATCTTCCGTAAAAGAACCATGACTGTATTAAAAGCAATTAGTTCATTGAAAAATGACTTCAACTTCACTACCACCTTAGTACATCTACTCCTATACATTCATAGTCACATCTAACTGACTTCAGCAATAACATGAAAATATATCTCTATTTTTTTTAGCCCCAAAGAATTATCATGGGTAAAGGATAAGGATATTGGACATTCTTCTTTCCTGTGATAGCCCCAACATAAATATAACTATTGCATGGATATTGATGCATCCCCCTCGCAACTGAAGTCTGACTCTGGGTATAAGCCAGAATATAGCATACAGTATACAGAATCTATAGTATATGTATTCTGTATAGTATACAGAATATAATACAGGAGACGCAGCTGCATATTTGGCAAGGTAAATATTTTCGTGCAAGCCTGAAAGAACACATGTTGGTTTTCTGTTGTCAGGACGCTCAGATGGAAAGACAGCTGGTAAACATATGGATTTAGAAAGCAATCGATTATCTGGGGTCAATGAGATAAGGCACTGAGGTAGTGGTAATAAGACATCCATTTACTGGCTTTTGCCTATGCAGTTTATGTTATGGATTGCTTTTAACAGAGAAAGATCATACAAAATTCAGCTTTACACCAGAAATACGTGATTTGTTCCAAATGGACATGGAAGAATTACTGTATATCTGAATAACTAATTAACAGAAAATAATGTGGTTGCTGTTTCCAAAAAGACGTGTAGTTCAAATGCACTTACTTGGTCAAGACAATAGAGACTGCATCATTGAGAATGCTTTCTCCAAAAACCAACATGTTAAGTACAGGATCCACATTGAGGGCATTGAAAATGGCAATAGTAGCCACAGGGTCAACTGCAGATATTAAAGAGCCGAAGGCAAAACTGGGAGAACACAAAACATAAAAAAGAAAACTACATGAAAGAAAAATATGTACCTAGTAAACTTACATGAATAACTAGTAACAGAGCTGTTATGTGTTATAATTTGTACACAGTGAAAAGTTATGCTCTCTTCCCATTCATAAGAACTTGAAGTGAAAAAAGGGAAGGTTTTGTTTTTCATTCACTGATATACCAAAGAGGAAAGTTGTCCAGCTGGAAGAGATGTTCGAGAAATACCTATCTCCCAGCTAACAACAACAGTATCAATGTCTTACTCCCACTAAGTAAGAAAAAATCAAAGGAATGGGAAACCAAACAACTTTACAGACACAGCCCAAACCATGTACCATACATGCTGTCTTTTAAGAGACATCATTTTGTCTTTTAAGAGATTTGGACAAGGAAGTTATGCCCTTATCATATATATTAATAATACCAACTAATCAAAGTCTACATATTTTAACTTTCAACATTGGTTAAAATACAGAGTATCTTCCCTGTCTAGAAAAATCACTGAGCACAGAATACTGTTTGGAAATAAGGGTGTAATAAATAGGGTTTAGAAGTATTTGATCTATTTATTAGTTTCATACATCATGTTGAATCTTAGCAATCTAAACAATAACCAGAAGAGCTGTCCAGCTACAGTGCATTTCCCATGTACAGTTATCTTGAAGAATACTTCATTTCATATACTGCTCCATTTCCCCAAGAGCTTACCTGTCTGTCATGTTGAGTTTATAAATTACATCAGCCTGAAAAAATAGGTAAAACATAAAAAAAAAAAAAAAAAAAATCACAATCAACTGTGTTTTTCTGCTGGTTTTAAAAATGAAACTATTAATCAAATCCTAAGTTCATTATCATGAAAAAAATCCCAGTAGTGATGTCACCCAGTCTAACATTGCCCTCCAACAGTGATCTACTGCTACAATTCTGATCACCCAAAATCAGGGAAGATCAGATGAAACTGGAACAGATACAGGTGAGTAGAGTAACTAAAACATTCAAAGGAATGGAAATCTGACAGCCAAAGAGGAAAGTAGGGATTGTTTGGCATATCAGAATGAAGCCTGAAAGAAAAAAATAATTATCTATATCTAATCAACGGGGAAACATCAAAGCAGAGAAGTGAAAAAAAAATATTGACAGAACAACAAATAAGTTTAATACTGGAAATTAGAAGACAACTCTAGAGAATATAGGTTTTGTAACAGCCTTCCAATAGGAAGATTGAGCAAGTAAAAAAAGTAAACCTCAACTTAAGTCTTAATTGCTTTTAACATGGAGCATGCTATATCTATGGGAGCAGTTATATAACATTGCCTCTGTGCTAGCAGAGAACTGGACTTTGTGACCCAGGAATTCACTTTCACTGTGTTTGTCTGCTCTTGAAAAATGGACTTTCAAAGAGCAAGCTGGATAAACTTAAGTGCTTCAAAGCAGTTATTCTTACCTGGCCCAGGAAATAAATTCCTCCACCTACAATGAAAGCTGATATTGCAGTGCCAAATACAGAAAAGAGAGTGATGGAACCGATGTTCTGAAAAAAATTACCCTGGAACACAATAATAAAGTAAGTAAATTAGTGAAAATGATCTGAGGGAAAACTCATGTTTGGATTTGCACCTAAATTAGATTCTGATTCACAACTGGGTTTCCAATAATAAAGCTTCATTAGCTTGCTTTCAGGTACCCCAGGACATATATCCCCACCATCTGCCTAAAGAGCCTGCTCTCTTGAGGACAACAGCAAATCCCTCCGATACCCCGGACAGGATGTCAGTCTGGTACCCTAACAACAAACCAATCCTCAGGCGAACAGCTGGATATTCACCTGTACTTTGGCACATTCCCCACCTGAAAGAACTGTAAATTAATCTATCTGTTGTACACAGGGCATGTGAAAAAGGCTTGCAAGCATCCCAGTTGCTAGTCCATTTCTTAGGTTGTGATTTTGTATGAAAAAATCTTCAGTGTTGATAGCAATTCATAATAATACTATCGCGTACTGCTCCCTCCCTCTCCTGCTCAAGTAGAAAGGCAGCACACATGGAAGACCAGAAACACTTCAGCCATGACTAGCGCTGTGAGAAACGTGCATGGAAACAGACTCCCAAGAAAAGGATGAAAACCCTTGTAAACATTTTCCTCCTCTTTAGCTATGAAGTGACTCCACCATTCTCACTTCTCATTCTACTTCTTCCCATTTTGCTTCCTTCACATCAGCCTTGTACAGCTCCGATGAGGTAAGAAACCTCTCTAACCAAGGAAAACAACCTCTGCGCAGTACCTAACACCTTGCCAACATTCAGTTGACAGTAACAAGCTACATTCCCTGCATTCCGGGTTGAAGAGACTTAAATTTTGCATTCTCAATTCCCTGATGATTAATATGATGGAATTTAATGCAATTATTCTAAACTTCATGAAGATAACTAAAAGCAGCATGTGCTCCACACAAGACCTCAACATGTAAAACGAGTGTCTGGCAGGGACTCACCTTGTGCAATGAATATCCAGATTCAAATATAATAGGTGGAAGCAAAAGCAGAAAAAACATATTTGGACGAAACATTTCTTCTTCCTGCAAAACAAAAATGAAGTATAATATAATATAATATAATAATTATTGAAATAACATCAAATCTTCCAAAAGGGAATTTATTGAGAAAAAATACAAAAACATTGGAAAATGAAAATGGCATTAATCCTTCTCCCTTCTTATCACAAAATAAAAGACTGAAGAATAGTAAACTACGCCAGGGTTTTTTTATCCAGTGATAGAAATCTAGGTGTTACTTATGTTAAATTACTGTCTCCAAATAAGCTGCACAGAAAACAGGTTATTTATGGCAAAGGGAAGTCTTTCTGTTTCCACAAAAAGAAGTATTCCCATTTTATGTCACAGTCTCAAAATCTGCAAGGGCTGTCAAGGAACGGTGACTTGGCTACTGGTTTGAATGTAATCTACGTTAACTGTGACCAAATACAGTTTCATAGAAAACGCGTCACTTGACAAGAAGAAATCAGATCATCATCTTAGTATACTAAGTGAACAGGCTCAAGATATATACCACTGTTAAGAGTCTGAGGCTTGATTCTTCTTGGCAAGTGTAATTCATGCCTGTAATGTAACGGTACTATACTGATGGTTTCTTTTACCATCAGAATGATATACATGAAACCTACCATGAAATAAGATGTTCTTTTTTTGGTGACCTTACTCTCTGTCACCTTCACCTATCTCATCACTTGGCTAAAACTGCTTTATTGAGTTGTACTCGCAAACTGGCACCCTGTTTTTTTCTGCTGGAAGACTATGCAGAGAAGGCAAATTAATCATGGCTGAATGTGCCTCTCCCTCTTTAGCCTCTAGGCTCCCTCCTGGTCCCCACAGTTCTGAATACAGCAAAACTTGTCACCTTTGTAAGCAACAATTAATTTGTTTAAATCCAGGTTAAACAGCTGATTGACTGTTCTGTTAAAATACCAGCTTTCAAAAAAGTAGTACTCATCTCTTTAAAGTCTCATTCCTGTCTGTACCAGTGATAATCATCTTAAAGGATTTGGGGGACTTAGAAAATAAAACTCATCCTTTATACTGAAATGCTCTAGTCCATTATCCTGTATGCACAATTCCGCGTGTCGATGCCTAACACCACCTAGTTTCTGTCAATACAGTAACTGTGCTAGAACAAAAAACCCACACACCTGACTAATTACACTGTTTAAAAGCCTATGAAAGCAGAGCTGGACAAGGAGGCAAGAAATAATGAAAAGGAAGGACTGCATGTGTGCTGCACTGAAGCAGAGACCAGGAAAGTAAAATATGAGGACTGTAATTATCAGCCATGCTAGCCAGCAAGAATCACCAGTAAGTACAAGGTCCACTGAAGACTTAGTAAGGCATAATTGCAAGAAATTACATTATAAAGTTCTTAGGGCAGGGATATGATCCAAGATTTTCTTTGTACATGGATATAGCCTGCAGTTAAATAGGCTATTTTTTCCATATTAAACAGAAATCTTTCAGTAAATTTAAAAACATCTAAAAACATTTTATAAAGTACATAATAACTATTGATTAGAACATTACAAATCTGAAGTTATGATGGCCTATGTTAAAACCTAAGCTTTAATACAGTGAAAGTAAATTAAATAAGCAAATAATAATGTGATATCTGTGACTCTTTACCTTTGCTGATAATGTCAGCAACTGGATGCGGCATCCCCAGTGTCTCCCAAATGTGACAAATGCTCACCAGAAATAACTATGTAATTCACTAGCTATGATCAATATTTCTTGTGCTTATAGAATCAGTGCTCAAATCAGAGCACATTTTAAGCTTTGTTTTTATTTCTTACATACATGGTCCTCTTCAGATTATTCTATTTAACAGATAAGTAGCTATTTTAAAATGCTGATTTTGTGGGTGTTTAACTGACTTTCAATTTTAAGTCAAATCCAGCTGACACAAAACAGGAATACAAAAACCCACTAACTAGTGCACCACCCACCGTTTCTAGTAAGTACATATGTAAGAATGAAAGATCACACGACTCTTGAACTACGTAATTGCTTAAATGAACGTACACAGAATTAGTATAGTTAGTTGATAAAAAAAGAAGTATAATATTTAGTTAAAAAGCTACATCTGATTGAAAAATCTATGCATTTTTATGTATGTCAACTAAGGAGAAAAAAATTCTTCCTTTAAGGAAATAACTGACAAAAAATATTAAGCTGCTAGCTAGGACTAAAATTCCCTACTCAGACCAAGATTTTCACCCTCCTAATATAAATCCTGTTTAAAACTGGAAATCCAAATGCCTGTGACTTCAATCACTTCATTGATCTAAACCTAATAAACTGGTTGATCCTATGAACCAAAATAACAATGCAAATACCACGCGATTTTAAATTAAAGCAGGAATAGTGAAGACTTCATTGCTTTCATGTGGATAAACCGTAGAAGGCAAAGTAGACTTCACCTCTTGGAGACTTTTCTGCCAGGATTCCCCCTCACGACGGAAGCCTCTGTAATTCCACACATGCACAGGTAAGACCTCACAGTATCACACGCTAATTCAGGTTGGAGAGAACCTCTGGAGGTGTCTGATCCAAGCCCCTGCTTAAAGCAGGGCCAACTGAGAGCAACTTCAGCTGCTCAAGGCTTAACCCAGCCAAGTTTTTAATATCTTTGTGGATGGAGATTCCTACAATCTCTCTGGTCACATGTTCCTATGTTTGGTTACCATCACTGTTAATGTTTTCTTCCTAATATCTAAGTCTGTAAAGCACAGGACACCAGGACAAGGTCAACCTTCTGCACAGCAGCTTTGCCTGTATTTTCTTCTGGAAATAAAGCTCAAATCACCTTCCCATTGTCTCAGCCAGCACGAAAAATGCTGCTGCTTCAAGCACACTGGTTTCGGCAGTCTTTCCACAAGAAGCAATGGAGTACCCAAGAAACATGCCATGCTGAATGGATTGCTTTGTGAACTGTCTGTTCTTAGCACCGCAATTTGTTGCAGTTTTAAGTACAAGTAAATAACATGACTTTTAGCCCAGCTATTCTGAAGAAGTGCTCCTTTTTACCTCTGTGAAATCTATGTTAACATCTTCAGGTAAAACATGTGACTTTACAACCTATCAAAACACATTTTTTTCTATGAAAACACCTACAAAACAAACTCCAAAAGGAGGAAGAGGACTAAATACAGTCAAAAAGTATACAAGACAAATAACTGAATAACTATATTTTTAACTGTTAACTGATGCCAAAGATGCCCAGTACCTTCTTCTACCATATATCTAATAGGAACAGATTTGGTACCATAAAAAGGATTACTCAGGGAAAAAAATAGTGTGTAGAAAATGTTCAGCACTGGTTGTATTATTATTTAAAAACGCCAAACTTTGGCATCAAGTATAATGTACATAAGTTTTGGAAATGACATCTAAAGAAACTAATATTACAAACAGACTTATTTGAAACATTTAAGGAATGTTCTAGAATTAAAAACAAATTTCTGCAAATATACCTTCCAGTTGGCCAGCTTTTGAGCTTCTATGATTTTTATAAAAGCTCCCATAAGGATACCTAGGAGAGAATGAGATAACATTCTGAAATTTTCACAAAACACATCATTGTTTCCATTAACCGTTACCGACTCTCAGACAACAAAGTTTTACAAGTGAAAACAAGGCAAAACATAAACAGCAAGTCTCTCATTCCTAAATCACAAAAACGCAAAGTGGTTTTGGGTCTGATATATGACACTTTCCAAAATGTTACATAACTACATAGCTTCCCCACACAAAAGATTGTCACTTGGGATACCTAAATACTGAACACGCATCTTGAGAGTGCTGTGTTCATTGGTTCATAAACGTAACAGGTTTAACTACTCAAAAATGCTTCTCATCTAAGCTGCATTCAAATAAAATTATGCCTTTCTTGCTAAAGAATCAGGAAGTTATGAGTTAGATATCTGGGTGATAGCACAAAATTTTCATGTCACTTCAATGCTACTTGCAGTGTTAACACAGCTTAACCGAAACCAGCCTTCTCCACAGAAGTGAATTTTGTCTCAATGAAATCATAGCACTTAACTGGCAATGAAGTAGGCAGCAAGTTCTGATCAGGGTGGAGACACTGTCAGAACTAATTCCCAAATGAATTACACATCTTTTAAGTAATGTAGAAATACTGATTTGAGTATAAAAGAATTTTATCAAGGGTGCTGCAAACTCAATGGTTAAAGGTTATTGTGCTCCTTCCTCCTATAGATCTTCAAACAGGTAATACAGAAAACTCCAATCTAACAAGATTTCTTCTGGAAGTCATGAAGGTAATTCATGAACTGTCATTAATTGCTTTCAAGGAGTTATGAAGAATTTGTCGTTAGTCTGATTCCAGATTGGAATGTTTTATTTACAGAATGGAGACTTCATAGTCAAACACTGGGATGTAGAAGTGATATACACTGAATGAAAGGTAAAAAGTGGCTGAGAAGCTTAAAGTATGCTTTTTTGTAACTCATGTGTTTTTAATCTCTCATGATGTAGCTATCAAAAGAGTCTTACAAATAGCATCACATGGATTACTCCTGATGGATGTGTCATACACACAAAGCCATGAGGCTTAAGCCTTCTTTTATACAAAAATATGTGAAAGCATTGGTCCCAGAGGACAGAAATAATTGTTCCATGAAATGGTTTATATGGAAAGGAAGAGCAAAACATTAATGAAGGAACATCAAAGGTCTGCTATCCTTTGAAGGAGGACAGAATGCAGATACAGCTACTCCCATGCCATATAAATACAGGTCTTGGTACCAAGTCAGGCTTTCAATTCTGGAATGGAAGCTGTGTTCAGAAGCCAAGGACTAGAACATTTCTTATTTTTGCAGAGCAGCAACATTGTCTTCTACTGGTACAGGCAGTACTTGTATCACTTAACAAGAAGTTTATGTGGGGAAAAAAACAAACCACAACAACCAGAGCCTATACATCTGCAGGCACAGTTTTCAGGAAGTGCACTTCCTGAACAAACTTTCAGTATTTTATGAATTAGTACTGAGAGCTCTCACGTAAAACTATGTTTAGAGGAGATTTAAAAGAAAAGAGAATCCCTTAACTCAATTCTGCTGAAGTGGAAGGGCTCCAGCACAACTGTGAAATTGGACCCCTGTGAGTAGGCCAACCATGGCCTGTGGGCTACAAGCTGGGGATCCCTATCCTATGAGCTCAAGAGGCTTAAGTAAAAGGCCAGTCTCAATCTCTTTTTTAGAGGAAGAGCTAATCACAAACTGACCCTAACAACAGTGTCACGGACAGACAAGGTCCTTTCATGATATCAAAAGTTAAATGAACAACAATATAAATGTAAGGCAACACCAGACGTTAAGGGAAAAGGATGAGCCTGAATCATACAACTTACACCTTTTTATAATAAAAGTTACTTCTAGCTGCATATTACACACAACAGTACTACTAAACTAAGATTATGCTAGGCAAACTCATGAAAGAGAGCTGCACAAAATAATGCATTACCAAGAGGGTTTAACAGCAGCAGAATCAAACTTTGATGCTGTTTTTTAAAACCTGTCCCACACATCTTTACAAATTACTCTTCTTTTATTACTAGATTAATGAAAGCAGTTTTTGTTCAGCTGGTTCCATCTATTAAATCAGGCAGATCAGTTTTGTCAATGGGATAATTGGAAAGGTAAGTCTGTAAGAGTTAATCTAAGCCTCATTCTTTTGAAAATGTTACAGGAATTCTCTTATTACAACCAACCGTTATTTTTCCTGAAAACATGTTAAAACTCAGTAACAAATCAAAAAGAAAAACTTTTCTGGTAACTATTTTTACCAACAAAATTCCAGCAACTTTTAAGGATGAATATCAAAATCCAGCCTTAGAGAATGCACTCCTGCCCTGTCCACCAGGGGAGTAACATGCCCTAGAAATTGTAGAACAGAAGCTTCTGAGCAGCTTTGACAATGGGAGCAAAAACAGTTGTGAAAATCATACTTAACTTCTCTGCTGCCATTTTTATTACCCTTCAATAACTGCCTGAGAACATTTGCTTAATTTACAAGTCAAAATAGGACACACCTCACTTCTGGCACTGCTAGCAAAACTGGATACTTGAAACTCAAGCTGTACTCTTGCAGCTGTGTAGATCATTACCAGTAACAGAGGTTCACTGACTGGCCATTAGCTGGCAATTCCACTGATTATACAGATGCCACGTCCTGTCAACAGAGCTGACAGTAGTTTAAATATGATGGAGTCAAACTAAATAAATAAGGCTTAAGTGACACAGGACATCTGCTACTGTGTATAACACGCTTTTGACTTAGTGGAATTGCATTTGCTGGTATCATCTCATCTGGTTTGGAAGATAGACTACAGCAATGCTGTGGTTCACACCTGAAACCGAGCTGTGCACGTTTCCTATCTGGAAATACAAAAGATGCACTACTGCTCTTTCTTACCCATCTTGAATAGCAGTGACAGCCCCAGCAAGAAAACTTACCAGTTTCATGAACAAGCTTTTGTTGGGACTGACAGGAGCACAGAACATACCAGCGCAGCTAAAATCCTTGTCCTGTGGCTGAGATGCCAAGAAAAGAAACAGAAAGAGCGGAACGTCTGTGCCTCTGCTGCTCTCTGCAAAGCTCAGCAGGAGCAACGACGCAAGTTTGCCTAACACCTCAGCTCAGCACTGCCCAGTAGTCGCCTTAGGGCAGAACATAAGGAATGATAGTAAAGACAATCCAAAACTAGGCAAGCAAGAGCCAATATACTGCTGCATTTTAAATTGGAAATTATGCTTAGATTTAGTCTAGCTATTTAATAACAATAGTAACTAACCTGATTAGAAGCCAAATTAACACCTTTCACCTGGATTTTTGTGTACAAAGAGGAAGGATACTGAAGGGATAATAAAGTCCTTTTGGAACCTTTCAAGACACTGGAAGACATACCACACAAGACAACTGTCCACGGCCGCCATGTAAGAAGGGAAGGAAAGAGAAATGTGTCAATAGTGAATCAAACACTGCATCGTTTCTATGGGGATGACAAAGTAAGTCAGGATGATCTGCAGCAGCTCTCATCTTTCCATGTCACATAAACGCACAAAAGTCTGATGGATGCTGCTCCTATAAAGATGAGGTGTGCGTGCAATGCCCAGGAAATCCATGCCAGCACTATGACAGATTTTTACAGGTCTATTTGCGTTTCAGCTGCACAGAAATATCAACACTCAAATAGGGCCTTGAAAGTGAATGTCTCTTCAAGCTTCAACACTTTCTACTGTGCTAGCAATGTGATGTGGTCTGCATCAAATACAGTTATCTAAAAATTCAGGGTGTCACGCCTGCAGGAAAATATGTTTTTCTTTCTGTTAAGTAACAGCTCTAAAATATTCTCAGTCTAGCACCCAAGATGCAAGAAGATTCCTGTTTTCCAGAAAGCATAAGGTACTGACAAGCACCAGAAAGCTTATTTCCTCCCATTGAGAAACTGTGTGAAAATGCAGTAAAGAAATACGAGAGAAGGTACCAGAGAGTACAAGCAGGAAAAGCCCAAGACAAAGACAAAAATCTACCTGCTCAACAAGTATTACACTCCTCCATGCTACCTTAGAATTACAACCAAGCACCTTTGTCTTTTTGTTGTATTTTTAGAATGCCTGTCAGTGAAAGTGTCACCCATAATAGAAGCAAAAATACCACATATTCTTGTAAACAAGTTACAGAGACAGCTGAAAAACTGTTGCTAGTATTAGTTAGACCAGGCTCTTTAAACATTATACTAGACGATACGTAGAGAAAATAATAAATGTATTTGGCCTGATTTCCTCCTCATTTACACATTTGGAAGTCAGGAGCAACGGCACACAAATAAATGAAATTATCCTAACATAAAACTACAGGCTTAGGAATACTCCAAATTTAATTCAAATTAAGTAGGTACTTGATCTTCATTAAGAGTGGCATTCC
>NW_010562512.1:25203-31020 GCF_000687285.1 Phaethon lepturus
GCTCTTGTCATGGTACTACAGGGATAGTTAAGTATCTGGCAGTCCAGACAAGTTTTCAGGATATAATTAGAGTCCCCAACCAGATTAAAATCACATATACAGACGTAATTCTACTGAAACTAATACGAACACCAGTACCACTTCAAAGGGAAGACCGGAGTCTCGCTGCCAGGGAGTGCTGCAGTATCTTGTCCTACAGTACAGGTGCAAAAATAGAAGAAGCTGCCAAAATACTTAGGTAGTGACAGCCCTGTAGTGCCTATATGTGTCATTTTACTCAGCCAGTCTCTGCACACATGCTCATTTCTTGATTTCGTCTATGAATTTAAGTCTATGAATTGGTTGTTTTCCTCACTGCATCCAGTTTGCTGCACCTCTCTAGTGGTGGTGAACACAAAACAGAGCATTATTTCAAGTACAGACTATTGAGAGTCTCTGAATTAACACAAAGTCAACATAAAAATGTCAAGATTACTCACCTAAAGAAACAACAGCCACACTCTCTGGTAAAAAATGAAGTCTGTATTTTATCAGTAAATGCACCAATATGATGCAGATAGCTGCGAAGGAAAAAAATTGTAGATTTACAAGTGTTAGAAGAGAATAAAATATACTTTTAAGTTGTATTTCTAAAATACACGCAGCAGAACTTCTCATGATTTAGTAGAAATCCACTAACGCAAGTAACCAAATTTTAGTTCATTCTCATTGAATGTAAATGGATCTACAAATGACAGAAAATAACTAAAGCAAATTTTAGGACTTAAAATTATCTTCTAAAAATACCAGCATTACTACTTTTAGAGCCTGAATCAGCTTACAAGAAAACCTTCTCTGAGCAGTAGCTGTAAAAAATGTCAGTTATACAGAATACACTGTTCTAATAATGTTTTTGGTAAACATTTTGTATTTTTGAAATAAAACATACATGTACACATGGCCTCAGTTAAAACTTCAAAGCTACATACTTTCCCACCTGAGTCCCTCTGAGCAGATGGGCTTTACCCAAATGGATAATCACAGAATCAGAAAAATTTACATGGGAAGGGCTCTCTCTCAGTCATCTAGTCCAATTTCCTGCTCAAAGCAGGGCTAACTTCAAAGTCAAAGAAGGTCGCCCAGGGCCTTGTCCACTCAAGTTTGAAAATCTCTGAAGATGAAGAAGTCACAACCTCTCTCAACCCCACTTCCAGTGCATAAGTCTCATAGTGAAAAATTTTCTTCTTCCCTCCAGTCCACATTTCCCTTGTTGCAGCTTGTGACTGGTGCTTCTTGTTCTTTTGTGCACCTCAGCAGAGCCTGGCACCATACCTCCGTAACTCCCCTTCACTGGGGCTATGAGGTTGCAGAGTCGGTAACCGTTTAAAGATCCTGGTTCTTACAACAAGCACCAGCCAAATTCTTATCCAAATCAGCAAGAGACATTTACTGCTGAGCATTGCTAAAAGTTAAACCAGCAAGGGGAAAGGACCGGTGCAGAAAAACACAAAACAGATTTGTACTGTAGTAATGTATTTCACCCAGTAGGGAGAAAGTCTATGTCTCACAACAAAAATGAAGGTTACAGTAATATGAAAATCCCATCACAACCTCTACGCCAATGGCAAAGGCAAATTACAAAGGATCTACAGCACATCTGGGTACCATCCGTGGATATGGTTGGAAGAAACCACTTGATTCTTTGAGAACTACTGCAGACTCATCTATAAGAATCAAATAATGCTGGATTATTAAATGCCTAACAATTTTGATCTGAATATTCCTCATGTTGAAAGTACTACAATTCTCCCATTTGAATTTAGCTCAACAAGGGGTCAAACAAAGAAACAACATCTGGCCTGCATGTCTGTAATATGTGTATTTTGCTCTATTTGCTAACAGATCATCCTGCAGTGGCCTGGGATATAAGCAGTATTACTGCTCGCACTTTGTCAGAAAGCAACTTGAAGCTCAAGCAAAGTCAGTAACTTTTATATACTGGAATCAAATTGTGGCCTGTTAATTGCATCAGAGACTATTTTAAACTGTGTATTTGACACCACCTAGTCATAACTACAATGGGAATCTTCATTCTCCTTACTCCGCGCCTTGTACGTGTCTGTGACTCACCCCATTTCAGTGTGGGCAGCACGGTGCCAGGCCACACTACGACAGCACACATTTTGAACTCGGGAATGAATTAGCTTCTCAGAAATGCTCTTAGTGATTTGGTTTAACACCTCCATCTAGTTAATTAAAAACTAAACAGCCACTTGCAGATGGTTTGGAAGAGCACTTTCATTTTGCCTGAAAAGGTGCAAAATGGTCCCCAAGTAGTTCTGCGAACTGGCATGGTTTGCTGGATCACACCACCTGTGAACAACTGGGGTCTATAACATGATCTATATTTACTATACAGTGTCACAAAAAAGAAGTACAAACCTCATAAATATAAATATCACTTTTCATCATCCTACTCTCCAGTATGGTGCTAAGGAATGGGTATCACACTGATACCTGCACTCTCCCACTTGTTATCTCATACACCCAGATCATACACAACATGGTGAGCATTTCATTGATGTGCACATGAATAGATGGATGGGCTTACGAACTGAGCAAGGACTCATGAAAAACATAGTAATATTTCCTCCGTTACTGGCATGTAATTTGTTCAGGGCCAAAGCTGTGGGTTCAGAGTGACAAGCTGGGATGGCTTCATTCATGAGGTTAGGGCTCCAGCCAGGAGGGCTCCCTTCCTCACTTCCACTCCATCAATCTTTATGATATCGATCAGTCAGTTCTCCAAATACCTGAGTTTACAGTACAATACTTGAATGCAGACTCATACTGGTGTTTACTTTAAAATGCTATACTAGAAATTGCAGCAGTTCAGAAGCTGACTAAAAAGCAACTAAGACATTTGGCTGCCAACTGCCAAACAGACTACAGGAGCAACAGCTTCATCATGTATCCCAGGCAAAGATTTTATTCGTCTGTCAGTCAGTATTACTGAGTTTCGTACCAATTTCCTGCCTGTTAAACCTGAAAAAAATGCATCCTGTAAAGACATCTAGGATTACCATGTTAAAAGCATTCTATACTGCTCTTTGGGATAGATCCATAAAGGCATCTGGACACTGTGGATTTCCAGCAAACTCCAATGCAAGCATAAAAATGCTTTCTATTTAGCTGATCTAATCGCCAGCTCCTTTCTACCAGCTTTTGACTACTTTGCTTTGGCAATAAAACAAAAAGCAACTGTAGCCTAAGTGATTCCCACCACCATAAATATTAATGGCAGCCTGGTATATTCTTTAGCTGTTGGGTCACCCACTCCTGGTGTAAGACTGATCAGTTTGTATCTGGCAGCATGTCACCTGCTGCAGGCACCTGCACATATCAGGAGTATAACAATCAGGCAAGAGGCTGGAAAAAGCAGTGTTCTAGACAAGCTGAAAGAACATTTGAGTGTCCCCTTAAGGAAGAGCACAGTAAAAGCATACAACATAACAAAAGGGAATTCATGGATCACATGAACGTGGCAGAATAAGAGGCATGACTGTGAAACTGAAGTGGTGTTTGAACAGATAAAGAAGCCATAGAAATCTGGGGTCAGAGACTAACTCATGCTACTTCAGGCACTTCAAATTTGGGGCTTGGCTTTGACACAACACAGGTCAGAACAGATCTGCTTCTGGGTCTATTCCAGTTTAGAACATTTTAAAGGCCATTTTACAGCTCATGACACCCACATTTAAGAGTATTGTAGACACATTCATTTTCACCCTTCCTACACCCTTAAATCAGAGATTATGAATGGGAATAACTATGAACAATAAGCTTTTTACACTGCCTTTACTTTGTTCAGGGAACTCCCCTGTCCTGAGGGTAATGCTTTTAAGATCCATTAAGTTATGAGACTGTCATAAATAGGCTGGAACACAGCCAAAAAAACCATAGCTCTGTTCTTAAGTCCCAGGAATACAATTTTACCATGAATGGCCCTTTTAACATGCATATTCAGAAATTTTAATTCTAGAAGTCTTCTGATCTACTGAATTTTGCTTTGGTCTTTCATTTCTGTCCAAATTTTAATATACCATTGACCTCTGGGAAAACATTAACCCCCTCTGGAACACAAATAGCTACTTTAGAAATAAGCAGAAGCCTTCTACTTTTTGCTGCACTTAATAATAGTTATTTATAGGAAACAAAATTTTTCTTTTTTTTTAAACCCAAATGATTTGCAGAAGTTTCTGCACTGCTGTCAAGTCCATACCTATTATTTTTTCCATTTGCTACCGGAAAGAATAACCACTTAAAAGACTACGTGACCCATCTGTCACAGAAAAGTCTCTCAGTGTAACTTGCTTTGGAGAAACCATGCACACAAACACACAAAGGAAAACAGACAAACCTTTAACCCTCCATGAAAGTTTTGTTATAGTTACAGTTTTGACTACAGCACTGCTCTAAGCAGCTGGTGAGAGATAGCTATATTCTATTAAAGGTAACAGCCCAGACTTATAGAAAAGCTGGGTATGCATCTGCCAATCAAAATGCCTAAGTATATACAACGTTAATATAATTCTGTCAATCTGCACGTTATTATCACACTCTTGTAGGAATGTATGAAAGTAAGGAGAGCCAGAAAAAGAGATACTGTACTTGAGTATACTTGTGCATGTAAGTCTTCCATTGGCTTATATAACAAAATATCTGAGGGCTGTCCAGAAGTGCTAGAAGTAGTTAAATTGACATCTGTCTAGTACACTGTCCTCAAAGACAGCTGCAAGCACCATGGAGTATTCTGACAGTGTGTTTTTCATAGATGAACACATGCCATATTCTTGATAAATAAGGCGAAGACAATTAAACATGGTATTTGCACTTTGCGACCATGGTGAAAAGGTCTGCAATGGTCCTCAGCCTTCCGCATGTTTGGGAGGTTCAGGCACTTATCTACCCAGCTTTCTAAATGCCTGTGCCTTTCCAATATTCCACTTCATAGAGAGAAAACCAGAGGAGAAATAAAATGCTATGATTTTGAAAGCTGGCCTATGTCTTCAAATACAGAGTATGATTAACAGAGATTAAAAGACTTTCAGTTCATCATTCACCTAATACAAGAAGACTAAAAAAAATTGTCATGCCACTAGATTGCTCCTCTTGCTGTGCTTGGACTCCAGTCTGAACTGGAAGGATAGGTTTAGCAGGTGTAGGTACCACCAATTTGGTTGTAGCAGCCAGCGTAGTGTGGAGGGTGACATTGATGACTTCATGGGTGGTGTTTACAGACCTGTCAGGATAATACAGTATGTGATTATACTGGATGGGAGCAGCATGATAAAAACTTAGCCTACTAAAGACACGCATACATGAAGCAACCACTAGATCATACTGAATTTGTACCAGTGACCAACACATTAAGGTTGTTTTTTAAAAGTGGTCTCTGATCACAGACAAATACTGGAAGTTCATATTCATGGAGTCAATTATTGCTGAGTTCCTTCGTGCAGTGCGGACACCAAAGACACTGCACTGCAGCTTGGGATGCAGGTGACAGCCTGACACCGAGAGAATGAATTAGCCCATTTAGCCTGTCGAGTGTAACAAACCCGCTGTGTCAGACCAACGGCATCCGCAGGGGTGGCTCATCCCAGCTCCTACAGCCCTCCCCGCCGCGCAGGGCTGCTCCAGAGCCGGCCTCCCGCTCCCGTGGGCAAGATGCTCCTGGCCGCGCTCCAGGGGCCCGCGCTCCAGGGCCCCGCGCTGCAGCTCTCAGCCAGAGGCAGGCACAGGCCCTTCCCCGGAGGAGACACCTTCCCGCCAGCA